>NC_133324.1:93065133-93365133 GCF_042186555.1 Aquarana catesbeiana | reverse complement strand
GCTCTTTACCCCAATCTCTGATCAGCTGTGTTATAGAGTGAGCTGGGTGTGCACCGCAGTGAGCACGGTTTTGGGAGGATGTCAATAGATGCCCTCCCAGAACTGGACCGCGCTCTTGAATCACTTCATTATATATTACAATATAACAATAGAAATAATGCACTTCAATCGCCCTGACACCATATCAACCATGGTGCCGTGATGATTGAAGCGTCAACACCAGCCACTGCAAATTGCCCGCAAAAAATTCCTTACCACCCCCCCCGTGCCTGCAAAAAGGTTGGTGACCGCTGCTTTGGGCTCTAGCCCCAGATCTTTTGCAGACCTAGCAACGCCCCTGCTCTGACATATTGAGAAAAATGAAGGTGTTACACTAATTGCAATAAAAATATATGTAACTATTTTTAATGATTCATAACATAACTGTATAATTGTGTACTTTCTTTTTTTATCTGCTATGTATTTAGCTTTTACCTATTTCCATGCTACCTTTAGGATTGACTCATTGGGGTGAATTTACTAAAGGCAAATAGACTGTGCACTTTACAACTGCAGTTTGCTCCAGAGCTTAGTACACAGTAGACATGTGCGGTTCGTTTTGTTCCGAATTAATATTCAGACACATTTTAAGTTATTCTGAGATTCGGATATATCCGAATACCCGAATTAAAATATAAACAAATTTTACCGAATGCTCCGAATAACGTAACTAAATTTGTCCGAATTTCAGAACTTCAGACTCAAATTCAATCTGAATTTTACATTAAACTTCAGTCGAATTCTAATTACACATATTGCTGAAATCAAAGACCAGGGGGTTGATTTACTAAAGGCAAATCCACTTTGCCTTTAGTAAAAGTGCATTTGGTAGTGCAGTCGCTGTAGATCTGAGGGAAGATCTGAAATGAGGGGAAGCTCTGCTGATTTTATCATCCAATCACGTGCAAGCTAAAATGCTGTTTTTTTAATTTTCCTTGCACTTGTTGTGCAAAGTGGATTTGCCTTTAGTAAATAATGAGTACCATTTAGAAATAATGCTGTTTTTGTTAAGCCAAAGGTGATTTAAAGAGTCATTGTAATCATTTGATGAAGATTTTTTTTGTTTGTTCACTTTGCTGCATTCAAATTGAAAACAATATAAAATTTTAGTTTCAACCAATTCGAAAATGTATCGATTTGAGCGTTTCGAATCGAAAAAAATCGGTAAATTGGAAGAAAATTTAAAAAATCTGAATACAAATTCTGAATACGAATTCCAAATACGAATTCCGAATACGAATTCTGAATACGAATTGAACGAATCAACCAAATTGAACTAAACGGAATAACTAGATTAACGAATCAAACTGAAGCTAAACAAAACTAATTTTTTCGTCATGCACATGTCTAGTAAATGAGGGGAAGCTTCACTTTGCAAAGAATACTGAATCACATAAAAGGAAAATAAAAACATTTTTTGCTTGGAAGTCAGTACAGCTTTCCCTCATTTTCTACGCTCTGGACCAAATGACTTTACAGAATGCAATTGCACTTACAAAGAGCATGTTCTATTTGCCTTTAGTAAATCAACCCCAATGTGATTCACTGTAATAGAATTCTCTGTAATCTTAAGTTGGAAACCACTTGATAAAAAATTGTTAATAATATTTCATGATGACTAAGTCAGAATAGTCCTTAACATTTTTTCTTTATGAGTAAAGCTTACCAGTGCAGGTCATAGATGCATAATAATAATAAATGTTTGCTGCGCTGATCAACTAACAATAGAACATCAAATGAACAGCTATACAAACATAAAAAGAGAGAAAGGTGCAGCGCTCAAAATAAAAAGTAATTTGGACCCTTCGGTCTTCAGATATGAATAGTAGCCGAACACTTCATGGGGTATATTTGAAGAGAGAGAGAGAGAGAGAGAGAGAGAGAGAGAGAGAGAGAGAGAGAGAGAAGATAACCAAATATACCCCATGAAGGGGTATTGTTATTTTAGATACTGAGGCATATAAAGTAGAAATGTCCCTCCTCCTTTCAGATAGTGACACTTATGTCCCCATTACAGGAAACCCCATGGTGAGATATAAAAAGGAACTTGTGTCCCTTGTGGAGGAGGGTTTCAAGAAAAATATTGGCAGTACTGTCCGTATGCTCAAGGTTAGACTAAAGGAGCACATTACCAATATCAAGAATGGCTACCCCAAGCATAGCCTCTCCAAACATTACGACACCCATCATAATCGGAACCCTAAGGGTACCATATTTTTGGGTGTCAATAAATATATGGGTAACTGGAGAGGGAGTAATATGACTAGGGGGGTGCCCAAGCTGGAAACTGAGTGGATTTATGAGGCTAAGATTTATAATCCGTTTGGCTTAAACATTGAGTGGGATGTGCATTTATCAGGAATTCATAGTTTTTATCTTTGATTTTGGTTTAGCCAGCCTTTTTATGCTATCTCGTACACTGTGAACATTTGGTTTCAGATGTATGTGAAATTTAGTAAGTTATTTTTTTTATTTGCATGTTTATATATTTTTAGATTTGTAATTTCACATTTTCATTGATGATTGTTGCATACTCCACTAGATGGCGCTGTCTTCTGGCATACTGCGTTTCTAATGTATATATCTGAACCTAGTACATGATTAATTTGTAACATTTGTGTGTGAGTTGGTTGACTTTCACATAAATATATGATTGTGGCTATTGCTTCAATTATTAAAAAATCTATTTTTGCCCGCTATTCACGGTTTGGTTACTGTGGATTAGAGGTGTTCCGGCCACTGGTTAGCTCCCTCGGTTTATTTCCCTGGTTGCTTCTGCTGGTTGGAGCGCATGTAATTCCTGCCGCATGTTAGACGTCCCTCCTATATAATACAGTTCTATGCACGTCAAGCCACACCCCTGATGACGTCAACGTGTGATGAAGCGCGTAGGGAGGAGCTTGAGACGTGACGTGACACGACTGTGTGCCAGGACGCGGTGGCCAACCTGTTGGCAGTATTAGCCAGGAGCTATATGTTTGTATCAAACAGCAAAGCAATTATCCTTTATATGGAAATGTAAGTGCAATATTCCTTTGTTTTAATTATTAAATTTGAATAAGAACTACTACACCATGAGGATTCTTTTTTTATATTCTATCAGATGATATTGTATGTGGATCTAATGGTGTGATCATTGGGAATGGAGCGTGGAGACTGGGATACCTGTGTCCATCCTGTTTTATCTGTCGTGCCTGACCGATTGTGGACGATCGTGATTAAGAAAGTTTTTTCCATCTATCTGCTTATTCGACCCCTGTAATAAGGGTCCAAAGAGGAGGGTAAGAGGCAGTGTGTTTGGGTGCCGGTGGTGGTTATCTTCCCTCTCTCACTCTTCAAATATACCCCATGAAGTGTTCGGCCACTATTTATATCTGAAGACGGAAGGGTCCAAAGGACTTTTTATTTTGAGCGCTGCACCTTTCTCTCTTTTTATAGATGCATAATAAGAAGAAAATATAGAGTGCTCAAACTGTATTCTTACTCCAAATGTCACGTATCCCAGGTATTCCATGTGTCATACAGGTTCTTTGGCAACTTAAGATCTTACACATATAGTTACATAGTAGGTGAGGTTGAAAAAAGACACAAGTCCATCAAGTGAAACCTATGTGTGTGATTATATGTCAGTATTACATTGTATATCCCTGTATGTTGCGGTCGTTCAGGTGCTTATCTAATAGTTTTTTTAAACTATCGATGCTCCCCGCTGAGACCCCCCACCTGTGGAAGGGAATTCCACATCCTTGCCGCTCTTACAGTAAATAACCCTCTACATAGTTTAAGGTTAAACCTCTTCTCTTCTAATTTTAATGTGTGGCCACATGTCTTGTTAAACTCCCTTCTGCCAAAAAGTTTTATCGATATTGTGGGGTCACCAGTACGGTATTTATAAATTGAAATCATATCCCCTCTTAAGCGTCTCTTCTCCAGAAAGAATAAGTTCAGTGCTCGCAACCTTTCCTCATAACTAATATCCTCCAGACCCTTTATTAGCTTTGTTGCCCCTATTTGTACTCGCTCCATTTCAAGTACATCCTTCCTGAAGACCAGAGTCTTGTAGACCTGGAGAATTATCATTTTATCTCTGTCGTTGATCCCCTTTTTAATGCATGCCAATATTCTGTTTGCTTTGTTAGCAGAAGCTTGGCATTCCATGCCATTGCTGAGCCTATCACCCGCTAGGACCCCCAGGTCCTTTTCCATCCTAGATTTCGCAGAGGTTCTCCCCCCAGTGTATAGATTGCATTCATATTTTTGCCACCCAAATGCATTATTTTACATTTTTCTACATTAAACCCCATTTGCGATGTAGTTGCCCACCACATTAATTTGTTCAGATCTTTTTGCAAGGTTTCCACATCCTGCAGAGAAGTTATTGCCCTGCTTAGCTTAGTATATAGAGTATAGAAATCTAGAGATTGAACTATTTACCCCATCCTCCAGGTCGTTTATGTACAAAATAAATAGGAATGGTCCCAGCACAGAACCCTGGGGGACTGCACTACCCACCACTGACCATCCGAGTACTCCCCATTTATCACCACCCTCTGAACTCACCCTTGTAGCCAGTTTTCAAACCATGTACTCAACCTATGATCCATGCCAACTGACCTTATTTTGTACAGTAAATGTACAGTAAACATTTATGGGGAACTGTGTCAATTGCTTTTGCAAAATTCAGATACACCATGTCTATGGGCCTTCCTTTATCTAGATGGCAACTCACCTTCTCATAGAAGGTTAATATTGGTTTGGCAAGAACGATTCTTCATGAATCCATGCTGATTACAGCTAATGATAACGTTTTCATTACTAAAATCATGTATATAGTCCCTTATCATCCCCTCCAAGAGCTTGCATACTATTGATCTTAGGCTAACTGGTTTGTAATTTTCAGGGATGTATTTTGGGCCCTTTTTAAATATTGGTGCTACATTGGCTTTTCTCCAATAAGCTGGTACCATTCCAGTCAGTAGACTGTCAGTAAAAATTAGGAACAATGGTCTGGCAAATACTTGACTTAGTTCCCAAAGTACCCTCGGATGCAAGCCATCTGGTCCCGGTGATTTATTAATGTTAAGTTTCCCAAGTCTAATTTTAATTCTGTCCTCTGTTAACCATGGATGTGCTTCCTGTGATATGTCATAAGGATAAACACTGCAGTTTTGGTTACTGAAGCCCCCAGCTTCCCTCGTGAGGAGAAGAAGAAATTCAATACCTTCGCCAACTCCCCATCCTTTGTAACCAGATGTCCTTCCTCATACTTTATGGGGCCAATATGGTCTGTTCTCCCTTTTTTACTGTTTACATACTTAAAGAATTTCTTGGGATTTTTTTTGCTCTCCTCCGCTATGTGTCTTTCGTGTTCTATCTTAGCCGCCCTAATTGCAGCCTTACATTTCTTGTAGCATTCTTTATAAAGTCTGAATGCTGATGATGATACCTCAAACTGGTATTTTTTGAAGGCCTTCTCCTTTGCTTTTATATGCATTTTTACATGGGAGTTAAGCCATCCAGGACTTTTTGTTCGCTCTTTAAAATGTATTACCTAATGGGATGCATTGGCTAATACCCTTATTTAATATGCTCTTAAAGCCTGTAAAGTAGCGCATCTTTCCCATGTTTATAACAGTGCCACAGTATAATGAAATTTTTAAAGGAAAAAATGTCATTTAAAACTGTTCGCGGCTGTAATGTATTGTCGGATCCCGGCAATATAGATAAAAATACAAAAAAAAAATGGCGTGGACGTCCCCCAAAATCCATACCAGGACCTTCAGGTCTTGTACGGATATTAAGGGGAACCCCACACCAAATTTAAAAAAAAATGGCTTGGGGGTCCCCCAGGCCCTATATACTCTGAACAGCAGTATATATATATTATACGGCCTGCCTATTTACTCTGCAGAAAATTGGGCCTTAGGTGTTGGTGGTACCAGAATACTGTAAGCCCTCACAGTTAATCTTGTTGGGCGCAGGAACAGGCCCTGCTGTGAAATATTATATCAAGAATTGTTATTACATACTCCTCTTAAACAGGTGCAGAAATATTGAGCCTATGGTTTTGGTGGTGCCAGAACCGTAGGCACGGGCCCTGCATTGAAATATTATATAAAAAATTGTAATTACATGCCCCTGTTAAACAGGGGCAGAAAAAATAGGCCTTGGATGGTGGTGCCACAACACTGTAACCTCTCACAAATACTCGTTTGGGGGGCAGGAACAGGCCCTGCTGTGAAATATTAGATCAAAAATTGTAATTACATGCCCCTGTTAGACAGGGGCAGAAAAATTGGGCCTTGGGTGGTGGTGGTGCTGCCACAACACTGTAGCCCCTCACAGATACTCTTGATGGATGCAGGAACGGGCCCTGCGTTGAAATATTATATCAAAAAATTTAATTGTGGGCAGCACAGTGGTGTAGTGGATAGCACTTTCACCTAGCAATAAGAAGGGTTGCTGGTTCGAATCCCAACCACGACACTATCTGTCTGGAGTTTGCATGTTCTTCCTGTGCCTGCGTGAGTTTCCTCCGGGTACTCCGGTTTCCCCCCACACTCCAAAGACATGCTGGTAGGTTAATTGGATCCTGTCTAAATTGGCCCTAGTATGTATGAATGTGAGTTTGGGACCTTAGATTGTAAGCTCCTTGAGGGAAGGGACTGATGTGAAAGTACAATGTATATGTAAAGCGCTGCGTAAATTGAGGGCACTATATAAGTACCTGAAATAAAATATATAAAATAAAAAATAATTGCATGCCCCTGTTAAACAGGGGCAGAAAAATTGGGCCTTGGGTGGTGGTGGTGGTGCCCTAAACCAAAATATTGTCGGAAGCTAGTATCATCAAGATTGAGGAGCAATAGGATAGGCAGCATAGGCAGTCTTCAAGGGATCCCACATCCATAGAAAATTCAATCAGTTACATCAGCATCAGGTGCTTGATAGCTGCTGATCCAAGACTGATTGATTCATTTTTGTAAATGTGAGACTGACTATCAACGGAGTCTGTGGACAGGCGCACTCTTTGATCTGTTACAAACCCTCCAGCAGCACTGATTGTGCGTTCAGAAAGCGTGCTGGATGCAGGACAGGCCAGTAGCTCAATTGCATATTGAGTATGTTCTGGCCAGTGGTCCATCCTCAAGACCCAGTAACCCAGTGGATGCTCTGTTGGAAAGGTCTCCAAGTCTGCTCTTGCCCCTAGATATTCCTGCACCATATAATGCAGACGCCAGTGATGGTTGCTTGAACCGATCAGACCTTGGTGCTGAATACTGAAAAATTGTTTAAAGGCATCGGTCAGACGTCCACCTTCTTCACTGCTCTTCCTCTGACTGGACGAAGCCTCAGCAACACGTTGTCCAGCACCAGGAAATGGTAACCTCCCAGGGTCTGGAAATGCGTTGCACAAACCTTTCTTCAAGGCCTCCTGAAGTTGTTTAATCCTCTGCTCCCTCTGCAAAGCATGATGAGTTCTGCAACTTTACACTTGTAATGTGGATCAAGAAGGGTTGCCAGCCAGTAATGATCCCTCTCCTTGATACCACGAATCCAAGGGTCCTTTTGCAGGCTTTGCAGAATCAGGGAGGCCATGCAGCATAGGTTTGCAGAGGCATTCAATTCTGAGTCCTCTAGGTCGCTTAGGATCACATGATCCGTAACTACCTCCTCCCAGTCACGTACAACTCCTTGGGTTTCTGGGGACTGAAAGACATCCCTTGAAGACCGCTGCTGAGTGTTATCCTTTACATCCGTTCTGACACAATCTTCTTCTTCTTCCTGTGTGTTTGGCGGGCCCGCAATAATGCTATCTGGATAAAGGTGGCCTTGAGAGGAAAGGAAGTCCTCGTCTTCCTCCTGCTGTTCTGCCTCAAGTTCCATGGCCATGATTCCATGAAACGTGTGCTCCAACTGGAAGACTAGAGGGACACTGTCACTGATGCATGCATTGTCGCTGCTCACCATCCTTGTGGCCTCCTCAAATGGTGACAGGACAGTGCATGCATCCTTGATCAGTAGCCACTGGCGTGGTGAAAAGAAGCCAAGCTCCCCTGACTCTGTCCTGGTGCCATAATGGCACAGGTACTCATTGATGGCCCTCTACTGTGTGTGCAGCCGCTGTAGCATTCCCAATGTTGAGTTCTACCTGGTGGCCATGACACAAATGAGGAGGTTGGTGGGCAGGTTCCATTCCCTTTGAATGTCAGCCAGCCGAGCTCTGCCATTGTATGACCAGCGGAAATGACCACAGGCTTTTCTGGCCTGCCTCAGGAGATCCTGTAAGCCTGGGTACCTGCTCAACCGGAAGACTAGAGGGACACTGTCACTGATGCATGCATTGTCGCTGCTCACCATCCTTGTGGCCTCCTCAAATGGTGACAGGACAGTGCATGCATCCTTGATCAGTAGCCACTGGCGTGGTGAAAAGAAGCCAAGCTCCCCTGACTCTGTCCTGGTGCCATACTGGCACAGGTACTCATTGATGGCCCTCTACTGTGTGTGCAGCCGCTGTAGCATTCCCAATGTTGAGTTCTACCTGGTGGCCATGACACAAATGAGGAGGTTGGTGGGCAGGTTCCATTCCCTTTGAATGTCAGCCAGCCGAGCTCTGCCATTGTATGACCAGCGGAAATGACCACAGGCTTTTCTGGCCTGCCTCAGGAGATCCTGTAAGCCTAGGTACCTGCTCAAGAACCGCTGCGCCACCAAATTCAGGACATGTGCCAAACATGGAACATGGGTCAAGTGTCCCTGTCGGAGGGCAGAGAGAAGGTTAGTGCCATTGTCGCATACAACAACTCCTGGCTGAAGCTGGCGTGGCATCAACCACCTCTGAGCCTGCCCCTGCAGAGCTGAAAGAATCTCTGCCCCAGTGTGGCTCCTGTCCCCTAGGCAGGCCAACTCAAGCAACGCATTGAATCTGTTAGCCTGACTTCTTGCGTAGCCCCTTGAACGCTTACAGAGCATCGCTGGTTCAGAGGACAAATCTGCAGAAGAGGCCATAGAAGAAGAAGAACAGGAGGGGTGGAGGAGAGAGCTGTGGCAGAATCACTACTAGCATTTTGGAGGCGTGGTGGCGGAACAAGCTCCAACAACACGGAACCCTGTCCTGCATCCTTCCCACCTGCCAGCAGAGTTATCCAGTGCGCCGTGAAGGAAAGGTAACATTATATGTCTGGTCAAGCATGTGGTACCCAAGCGGCTGCTGTTCTAGCCACGCTTGATCCGCTTCAGTCATAGGTTGCAAACAGCAATGGTGCGATCTACTGCACATGTGTTGAAAAAGGCCCACACCAAGGAACTTTTAAAAGTCAGCGGGGAGTCAGCAGTGCCCTGCACCTGTGGAGCTCTGCGGTGTGATGCAATAGGGTGGCTGCCCTTAAGCTGCCCCCTAGAGGACATCCTGCCTCGTTGGAGTTGTGCCTCCTCCTCCTCTCTGGCACCCAAGTACAGTCAGTGACCTCATCATCCCCTCCCTCCACGTCACTGGAGCAAACTTGGCAGTATGCTGCAGCTGGGGAAACATGACTGCCAGTTTCTTGTCCTTCTGTGGCAACCCCTCTCTCTAGGCTCAAGTTACTCCCTTCCTCAACCTGGGAACCAAGATCGAAGCCTTCAAGTTCCTATCTAGTACATGACAAGTAGAAACTGTACATACTGTATTAGATACTGTGTACACCACCAGAAACGTAGTAAAAACTGTACACACTGTATTAGATACTGTGTACACCGCCTACACTCTATTAGAAACTGTACTACGGCTGCACTGTATTGTATACTGTGTACACCGCCTGAAGTGTGTACGAAACTGTATATATATATATATATATATATATATATATATATATATATATATATATATATATATATATATACATATATATTAATACACCGCCTGAAGTGTATTAGAAACAGTACACCACAGAATGCACTGTAGGTATAGGCTACACTGGATGCAGAGTATATATATATATATATATATATATATATATATATATATATATATATATATATTAAAGCGGAGTTCCACCAAAAAGGGGAACTTCCACTCATTTGTCTCCTCTCCCCCTCCAGTGCCACAGTTGGCACCTTTCAGGGGGGGACAGGAGTACTGTTCCCACGTCCGAGAGTCCAGGCCGCGGCCCGTGACATCACCACGGGGCTCCCTCCTCCTCTCCCTGTTGCCAGGCCAGTAGTAGAGAGGAGCGGGGACTCGCACATGCGTAGTAGGGTTCCGGGTACCCTTACCCACAATGGCGGCAGCAGCACCCAACAGCCGATGGAAATATCAGCTACGGTGTCGACATTGCTGGACTCCAGGACAGGTAAGTGTGCTATTGTTAAAAGCCAGCAGCTGCAGTATGTGTAGCTGCTGGCTTTTAATTTTGGGCGGAGCACCACTTTAATACACCGCCTGAAGTGTATTAGAAACAGTACACCACAGAATGCACTGTAGATATAGGCTACATTGGATGCAGAGTGACATAAGACTGTATATATATATATTAATACACTACCTGCACTGACTGAATATCGAGTAAACACTGAATATATAGTCTATGCTAAATGCACAGTATATATATATATATATATATATATATATATATATATATATATATATATATATATATGTATATATATACAGTGGGGACAGAAAGTAGTCAGTCCCCCTTAAATTTTTCACTCTTTGTTATATTGCAGCCATTTGCTAAAAGCATTTAAGTTCATTTTTTTCCTCATTAATGTACACACGGCACCCCATATTGACAGAAAAATACAGAAATGTTGACATTTTTGCAGATTTATTAAAATAGAAAAACTGAAATATCACATGGTCCTAAGTATTCAGACCCTTTGCTGTGATACCTTATATATTTAACTCAGGTGCTGTCCATTTCTTCTGATCATCCTTGAGATGGTTCTATACCTTCATTTCAGTCCAGCTGTGTTTGATTATACTGATTGGACTTGATTAGGAAAGCCACACACCTGTCTATATAAGACCTTACAGCTCACAGTGCATGTCAGAACAAATGAGAATCATGAGGTCAAAGGAACTGCCTGAAGAGCTCAGAGACAGAATTGTGGCAAGGCACAGATCTGGCCAAGGTTACAATAAAATTTCTGCTGCACTTAAGGTTCCTAAGAGCACAGTGGCCTCCATAATCCTTAAATGGAAGATGTTTGGGATGACCAGAACCCTTCCTAGAGCTGGTCGTCCGGCCAAACTGAGCTATCGGGGGAGAAGAGCCTTGGTGAGAGAGGTAAAGAAGAACCTAAAGATCACTGTGGCTGAGCTCCAGAGATGCAGTCGGGAGATGGGAGAAAGTTGTAGAAAGTCAACCATCACTGCAGCCCTCCACCAGTCAGGGCTTTATGGCAGAGTGGCCTGACAGAAGCCTCTCCTCAGTGCAAGACACATGAAAGCCTGCAAGGAGTTTGCTAAAAAACACCTGAAGGACTCCAAGATGGTGAGAAATAAGATTCTCTGGTCTGATGAGACCAAGATAGAACTTTTTGGCCTTAATTCTAAGCGGTATGTGTGGAGAAAACCAGGCACTGCTCATCACCTGTCCAATACAGTCCCAACAATGAAGCATGGTGGTGGCAGCACCATGCTGTGGGGGTGTTTTTCAGCTGCAGGGACAGGACGACTGGTTGCAATCAAGGGAAAGATGAATGCGGCCAAGTACAGGGATATCCTGGACAAAAACCTTCTCCAGAGTGCTCAGGACCTCAGACTGGGCCGAAGGTTTACCTTCCAATGACCCTAAGCACACAGCTAAAATAACGAAGGAGTGGCTTCATAACAACTCCGTGACTGTTCTTGAATGGCCCAGCCAGAGCCCTGACTTAAACCCAATTGAGCATCTCTGAAGAGACATAAAAATGGCTGTCCACCAACGTTTACCATCCAACCTGACAGAAATGGAGAGGATCTGCAAGGAGGAATGGCAGAGGATCCCCAAATCGAGGTGTGAAAAACTTGTTGCATCTTTCCCAAAAAGACTCATGGTTGTATTAGATCAAAAGGGTGGTTCTACTAAATACCGAGCAAAGGGTCTGAATACTTAGGACCATGTGATATTTCAGTTTTTATTTTTTAATAATTCTGCAAAAATGTCAACAATTCTGTGTTTTTCTGTCAATATGGGGTGCTGTGTGTACATTAATGAGGAAAAAAATGAACTTAAATGATTTTAGCAAATGGCTGCAATATAACAATGAGTGAAAAATTTAAGGGGGTCTGAATATTTTCCGTCCCCACTGTATATATATATATATATGTTTATATATATTAGACTGACTGTATGTATATGTATCAAATACACTGCCACTAACTGAATAACCTGCCTGCTTAATTTAACTCAAGCTATCTCTCTGTCCACGCCAACAACACTACACATCACGACCGTATAAGCAGCCTTATATAGTGTGGGGCATTGAGTTAGTCACCCTGAGCCATGATTGGCCAAAGGCACCCTGCCAGGTGATCTCGCAGTATATTTTGGGGAGTTCCACGGCGCTCGAATTTCCTGCGAACGCCCCATTATGTTCGCTGTTCTGTGAACAGGCGAACACCCGATGTTCGAGTCGAACTTATGTTCGACCCGAACAGCGAGCTCATCCCTATTGAGAAGTAATACATACAGTGGGGACGGAAAGTATTTAGCCCCCATTAAATTTTTCACTCTTTGTTATATTGCAGCCATTTGATAAAATCATTTCAGTTCATTTTTTTCCTCATTAATGTACACACAGCACCCCATATTGACAGAAAAACACAGAATTGTCGACATTTTTGCAGATTTATTAAAAAATCAAAACTGAAATATCACATGGTCCTAAGTATTCAGACCCCTTGCTTAGTATTTAGTAGAAGCACCCTTTTGATCTAATACAGCCATGAGTCTTTTTGGGAAAGATGCAACAAGTTTTTCACACCTGGATTTGGGGATCCTCTGCCATTCCCCCTTGCAGATCCTCTCCACTTCTGTCAGGTTGTATGGTAAACGTTGGTGGATTTTTAGGTCTCTCCAGAGATGCTCAATTGGGTTTAAGTCAGGGCTCTGGCTGGGCCATTCAAGAACAGTCACGGAGTTGTTGTGAAGCCACTCCTTCATTATTTTAGCTGTGTGCTTAGGGTCATTGTCTTGTTGGAAGGTAAACCTTCGGCCCAGTCTGAGGTCCTGAGCACTCTGGAGAAGGTTTTCATCCAGGATATCCCTGTACTTGGCCGCATTCATCTTTCCCTCGATTGCAAACAGTCGTCCTGTCCCTGCAGCTGAAAAACACCCCCACAGCATGATGCTGCCACCACCATGCTTCATTGTTGGGACTGTATTGGATAGGTGATGAGCAGTGCTTGGTTTTCTCCACACATATCGCTTAGAATTAAGGCCAAAATGTTGTATCTTGGTCTCATCAGACCAGAGAATCTTATTTCTCACCATCTTGGAGTCCTTCAGGTGTTTTTTTTAGCAAGCTCCATGCGGGCTTTCATGTGTCTTGCACTGAGAAGAGGCTTCCGCAGGCCACTCTGCCATAAAGCCCCGACTGGTGGAGGGCTGCAGTGATGGTTGACTCTCTACAACTTTCTCCCATCTCCCGACTGCATCTCTGGAGCTCAGCCACAGTGATCTTTGGGTTCTTCTTTACCTCTTTCACCAAGGCTCTTCTCCCCCAAAAGCTCAGTTTGGCCGGACGGCCAACTCTAGGAAGGGTTCTGGTAGTCCCAAATGTCTTCCATTTAAGGATTATGGAGGCCACTGTGCTCTTAGGAACCTTAAGTGCAGCAGAAATTTTTTTTTGTAACCTTGGCCAGATCTGTGCCTGCCACAATTCTGTCTCTGAGCTCTTCAGGCAGTTCCTATGACCCCATGATTCTCATTTGCTCTGACATGCACTGTGAGCTGTAAGGTCTTATATAGACAGGTGCGTGGCTTTCCTAATCAAGTCCAATCAGTATAATCAAACACATTTGGATTAAAATGAAGGTGTAGAACCATCTCAAGGATGATCAGAAGAAATGGACAGCACCCGAGTTAAATATATGAGTGTCACAGCAAAGGGTCTGAATACTTAGGACCATGTGATATTTCAGTTTTTCTTTTTTAATAAATCTGCAAAAATGTCAACAATTCTGTGTTTTTCTGTCAATATGGGGTGCTGTGTCTACATTAATGTTTAAAAAAAATGAACTTAAATGCTTTTAGCAAATGGCTGCAATATAACAAAGAGTGAAAAATTTAAGGGGGTCTGAATACTTTCCGTCCCCACTGTACCTAAATATGTCAATCTTAAACTTTATTTAGCATGCATGTACTTAATTTACAGTGAAAAAGAAAAAAAAGTAAAAAGGAACCTCTCCAAAGAAGTCATGGCAGCAACCCAACAGAGGTTGCAACCCTTAAAGTGTTTTTAAAGCCACTGATCCCAATTCCTGCTAGCCACTCTGTAATATTAAGACATACTAAATAGTGTCTGTGTTTTTGAAAATTTGGCAGCTAAATAACTTTTTTGACATTGTTGATGTGCGGTCGCGTGACGGCTCTCCGCTCTCCTACCCTGATCTAAGGACTACAGTGGAAGGGGCTGAGATTTCCCTCTGACAACATGGCGGGCGGTCACGTGACCGCACATTGGCGATGTGAAAAAGGTATTTAGCTGCCGAATTTTCCAAAAAAGTAGTATCTTATTATTACAGAGGAGCTGGCAGGAATTGAGATCAGTAACTTTACTACCGCACAGAAGACCGGCAGGAGGGGAGGAGAGGGGCGGGTTTTTTCATTAGCTCACACATTTGGAAGTGACAGGGAGAGAGAGAGAGTGGGAGAGGGGAGCAGCTTGATGACGGAGGCATGTAAACTGACCTCAGTATCATGGATCAGCAGCCATGTTTACCGTGGTCAGCACACTAAGGGAGCCATGGGAACAGGCAGGATCAACCAGTTTTTTTACAGCATACAAAGGGACAACTCACAAGCGCTATGCGGCTTATCATGCTTTAAAGTATCAGGATTTTTTTTTTAGGGTCAACCTCTGTAAAGGTGCTGTCAGGTTTCCATTTCTGGTTGTGCCCCATTGTGTAGCTTTCCTGTCCCACTGACGACCTTAAAAAAATTGGGGGTGCAGTTGTCAGTGGGACAGAGAGACACAGACAGAAATACAAACATTGTTAGATGTTCTAAACTGTTTTGTTCTGCTGAAAATGAGTTTTGTTTGTGTCTGTGTCCTCATCACAGAAATTGGCCATCACTTCAGAAACCCGAAATCTTCCCATTTGGGACAACAATTAAATTCTAACTATATCCAAATAGGAATTATGATTTCAGTAGGAATAGAATAAAGCTAGATACACATTATACAACTTTTGTTGTTAGATTTCCTTTAGATTTACCTTCAACTGTGTAGTGCAAGGGTCTGCCTGATTGCATACAAATTTAAAGTGTTTAGGTTTGACCTTTTATTATATGGTTTTGGTAAATCTAAAGGAAAAAATCTAAAGGAAGTTGTATAGTGTGTATCCAGCGTAAGTATTTTAATTTTTCTTGATGTTAATCTCATTTAATCCCCTGCACAACAACACTCAATGAGAGGGAGGGCTCGGCACTCTAATGCCGCGTACACACGAGCGGACTTTACGGCAGACTTTGCCCGCGGACTTTTCGACGGACTTTACAACGGACTTTCTGAATGAACGGACTTGCCTACACACAAGCCACCAAAGTCCGTCGAATTCGTACGTGATGACGTACGACCGGACTAAAACAAGGAAGTTCATAGCCAGTAGCCAATAGCTGCCCTAGCGTGGCTTTTTGTCCGTTGAACTAGCATACAGACGAGTGGACTTTTCGACTGGACTCGATTTCGACAGATTGGTTTAAAACATGTTTCAAATCTAAGTCCGTCCAACTTTTGAGAAAACAAAGTCTGCTGGAGCCCACACACGATCGAATTGTCTGACGAAATCCAGTACGCCGGACCAAGTCTGCCGTAAAGTCCGCTCGTGTGTACGCAGCATGAGCCAATTAGTGATCTGTTGTTCAACCTAACAATAAACACGCAATAGAGGAGGAGAAGAACAGAGATGACCAAACCATTGTGCTGTTCCTTTACTGTTCAGGCTCCGTTCACATTTAGGCGTTTTGGGGCGATTTTCTGCTTTAAGCCTCAGCTTTAAAAACGCCCAACAAGACAAATTCCATTCATTTCAATGTCCCCTGTTCACATCTGAGCATTCTGTCACCTTAAAAAAAAAATGCCCGTCGCTCAAAAAAGTATGTGAGCTTCTTTTTTGGCAGATTTAAGGCGTTTTACTGCTTGTCAACTCAAAAACGCCTTCACAAAAACGCTGCAAAAACGCCAGAAAAAACACCTGAAAAAACGCCTGTAAAAATAGCAACGCCTAGATGTGAACGGAGCCTCAATCACAGGTTGGGGTAAAAGAGATGACAACAGAATTTCATCAGTCATTTGTTCCTATAGTCATTCATCAAATGCGTGAATCCACTTACCAGGATTTTCATGGTTGATTGTATCTGGAGGTGTAAGGCAGGACCTTTATATAGATGATTGGAGCTTTAAAGCCCTCTCCCAGCTTTAAAATCTTCCCATGAGCCCAGAATTCCTACAATATATATGTATATATATATTATATATCTTATATATATATAATTTTTTTTTTTTACTTTCTTTTTCCATACTTTTTTTTCACTATTGCTCTTTGGTCTGGTCAAATGATGGATCCTTTTCATCTCTTCTGTCTTGTTCTGAATATAGCAGAAATGAGTGCTGAAGTAGCAACCTGATGCTGTCATGATGCTTCAGCACTCTCATGTGAGCCCAGCTTGAAAAAACACCCTCAAAAGTCATGTCCCTGACACCCTGAGACTGCAGGAAGTGGGTTTATTGACTTTGGACAACTTCTGGGAAGGCTGTCCTCAAGGTTTAGGAGTGTGTCTGTGGGAATGTTTGACCATTCTTCCAGAAGTGCATTTGTGAGGTCAGGCACAGATGTGGACGAGAAGGCCTGGCTCGCAGTCTCCCCTAATTCATCACAAAGGTGTTCTATTGGGTTGAGGTCAGGACTCAAGTTCCTACACCCCAAACTCACTCATCCATGTCTTTATGGACCTTTCTTTGTGCACTGGTTCACAGTCATGTTGGAATAGGAGAGGGCCATCCCCAAACTGTTCCCACAAAGTTGGGAGCATGAAATTGTCCAAAATGTCTTAGTATGCTGATGCCTTAATGCCCCGTACACACGGTCGGACTTTGTTCGGACATTCTGACAACAAAATCTCAGGATTTTTTCCGACAGATGTTGGCTCAAACTTGTCTTGCATACACACAGTCACACAAAGTTGTCGGAAAATCCGATCGTTCTAAACGCGGTGACGTAATACACGTACGTCGGGACTATAAACGGGGCAGTGGCCAATAGCTTTCATCTCTTTATTTATTCTGAGCATGCGTGGCACTTTGTGCGTCGGATTCGTGTACACACGATCGGAATTTCCGACAACGGATTTTGTTGTCGGAAAATTTTATAGCCTGCTCTCAAACTTTGTGTGTCGGAAAATCCGATGGAAAATGTCCGATGGAGCCCACACACGGTCGGAATTTCCGACAACACGCTCCGATCGGACATTTTCCATCGGAAAATCCGACCGTGTGTACGGGGCATAAGAGTTCCCTTCACTGGAACTAAGCGGCCAAGCTCAACCCCTGAAAAACAACCCCACACCATAATCCCCCCTCCACCAAATGATTTGTACCAGTGCACAAAGCAAGGTCCATAAGGACATGGATGAGTGAGTTTGGCTTGGAGGAACTTGACTGGCCTGCACAGAGTCCTGGCCTCAACCCGATAGAACACCTTTGGGATGAATTAGCGTGCAGACTGTGAGCCAGGCCTTCTCGTCCAACATCAGTGCCTGATCTCACAAATGCACTTCAGGAAGAATGGTCAAACATTCCCATAGACAGACACCTAAACCCTGTAGACAGCCTTCCTAGGAGAGTTGAAGCTGTTATAGTTGCAAAGGTTGGGCCAACACAATACTGAATCCTACGGACTAAGACCGCGATGCCATTAAAGTTCATGTTCGTGTAAAGGCGGGCGTCCCAATACTTTTGACAATATAGTGTATCTCTTTCCTGTTCTGGACTAGCACAGCTATGTAAGGGGGCTTGTGATTGGCTGTGTGTTTGAACCTGTCTCTGTCCTGCTTCTTCTTGGACAGGGTAGCTACCCTCCTGCTGCTAGACGGAACTTTTTGCCATATTGTGTCAAAGCCCCAGCCATTGGCCTGCTCACAACATCCCTAACTATATGCCTCACTATTCAAGAATAAAGGAATGTACACACATGAAATATATTTTCCGCACTTTACTGTAACTTCTCAAAGATGGCTGTGACATCTGACATTACATTGACATACTGACAGAGCTCTTTGGCGTGGAACTCTATACGCAGGAGCAGACATTCTGTATTTGTCATTTGGGTGCAGAACATTAGCACATAATTTGCAAGCCGTCTTTCCTTATCACTTCCTCACCTTGGCAGCTCCACATTGGTGGAGCAGATGAGCAGGAGGGTACAGCGGTGGGGAAAATGAGCAGTAGGGGTTCAGAAGTGGGACAGAAGAGCAGGAGAGTACAGCCGTGGGGCAGATGTACAGGGAGGTACAGTGGTGGAAGAGATCAGGGGGTTCAGCAGCGGGACAGAAGAGCAGGGAGCTTCAGTGGTGGGGCAGAAAAGCAGGGGGGTAGAGCAGTGGGTCAGATGTGAAAGGAGGTGTATTGGTGGAACAGATGAGTAGGGGGTTACAGTGTTGGGGCAGGAGAGCAGGGGGGTACAGAGGTGAGACAGATGTGCAGGAGGTACATTGGTGGGGCAGATGAGAAAGCGGGGTACAGTGGTGGGGCAGATGAGCAGATGGGTTCAGTGTTAGGACAGATGAGAAGTTGATTCGGTAGTTAGGCAGAAGAGCATGGGGATATGGCGGTGGAGCAGATGTGCAGGGAGGTACAGTGGTGGGGCAGATGAGAAAAGGGGTACATTGATGGGGCAAATGAGCAGGGGGGTTACAGTGGTGGGACAGAAGAGCAAAGGGGTACAGTGGTGGGGCAGATGTGCAGGAGGTACAGTGGTGGGAGGGATGAGAAGGGGGTTCAGCGGTGGGATAGAAAAGCAGGGGGGGTAAAGCAGAGGGGCAGATCTGAAAGAAGGTGCATTTGTGGGACAGATGAGCAGGGGGTTACAGTGGTGGGGCAGAAGAGCAGGGGATACAGAGGTGGGGCAAATGTACAGGGGGTACAGTGGTGGGGCAGAGGAGAAAGGAGGTACATTTGTGGGACAGATGAGCAGGGGGTTACAGCGGTGGGGCAGAGGAGTAGCGGGGTACAGAGGTGGGGCAGATGTGCAGAGGAGAAAAAAGGTACATCTGTGGAACACATGAGCAGGAGGGAGCAGAGGTGGGACAGATATGTATGCAGGAGGTGCAGTGGTGGGGCAGATAAGAAAGGGAGTTACAGTGGTGGGGCAGATGAGCTGATAAGTTCAGTGTTGGAACAGATAAGATGATGGTTCAGCGGTTAGACAGAAGAGCATGGGGGTACGGCGGTGGAGCAGACGTGCAGGGAAATACAGTGGTGGGGCAGATGAGCAGGGGGTTATAGTGGTTGGACAGAAGAGCAGGGTGGTATGGTGGTGGGGCAGATAGACAGGAGGTTACAGTGGTGGGACAGATGAGCAGGGGGTACAGTGGTGGGGCAGATGTGTAGGGTACTACAGTGGTGGGGCAGATGTGCAGGGTAGTACAGTGGTGGGGCAGATGTGCAGGGTAGTACAGTGGTGGGGCAGATGTGCAGGGGGTTACAGTTGTGGAGCAGATGTACAGGGGGTTACAGTGATGGGGCAGATGTGCAGGGGGTTAGTGGTGGGACAGATGTGCAGGGGGGTACAGAGGTGGGACAGATGAGCAGGGGGGTACAGTGGTAAAACAGATTTGCAGGGGGGACAGTGATCTGAGGTGTGAAGGTGCATGAATTGGGGCTGATCTGAAGTGTGGAGTTGCAGGAATTGGGGCTGATCTTAGGCGTGAGAGTGCAGGATGTTAATTTCTCACTACTACTCAAGTAGTTTATAGCATTTACTTTTTACTTTATAAAAACTCCTTTCTGTGATTGAAAGTGTGAAATTTTTTTCTGTAAAATTGGCACGTCAATTTCTTTGAAAAAATGTTTCCGCACACTGTGCTCAAAAGGTTCCCTACCCCTGCTGTAGGATGAGAACATCCGAGCACTGATGATTGTCATTACACAATAAGGTGGGTTTTGCAATTTATTTGTCCTTTTGGGTTTGCATTACAGTTTGTCCTATGTTTTAGCATTTTGGGGAAACTTTGCTATCACTTTTTAAATAAACACAAAATGTTCCACACAATGAAATTTAGAGCTGCCATCAGGACACACCAGAACAGAGTAAGAACCG
Source organism: Aquarana catesbeiana (assembly GCF_042186555.1). NCBI lineage: Eukaryota > Metazoa > Chordata > Amphibia > Anura > Ranidae > Aquarana > Aquarana catesbeiana. Next base: position 93,344,588 of record NC_133324.1, on the reverse strand, counting down.
GTAAGTCAATAACGCTTTTGCCAATTTTAGACAATGACCTTTTCGTGCACCCTTATAATTGTTTAGTCAAGGTGGTAGTCAATAATTTATAGGTAAATTAGCTGAATAAGGCTCCGGTTACAGATTTGTTGATTAGAATGTGCAACTGTGTTTTTCCAAATACATGGCAATGTCTATTTGTTTCAAGCTGTTGCTGTTGATTATACTGATGAGTTATGAGCTTCAATTCCCTTAAAGCGGAACTCCAGTAAAACAACTTTACACATCAATAGATTTGTAACTTTTGTTCAATTCATCTTGCGGTGTGCACACCCCTGCCAAACAGCATAGTCAGACAGTGGAAGATCCATATTTTGTTCCATGCTGTGCAAAACGATAAGCATAAATGGAAAAAACTGGCACAATAAGGTTAAAGATTATGGGCTCTGTTGGAAGATGAGACAAATGCTAGCACAATAACAAGAATCAATCTGCAGCATCAACATGTTTTTTTTTCTCAGACTCAGGACTAAAAAAAGAAAATGTTACAAATATTTCTATGAACCATATATGACTACAGTATTTTTTATTCTTTTTTTATCAGAGCAACTCCAATTCCAAAAGATTTGGGACACTGTGCAAAATTGACATTAAAACTTGCAAATGCAATGATTTGCAATTCTCAAAAACCCATATTTTATTCACAATAGAAAATAGAAAACATATCAAATATTTAAATGGAGAAAATGGACCATTTTAAGAAAAAAAAATAGGTAATTTTGAAATTGATGGCAGCAGCACGTCTCAAAAAAGCTGGGATTGGGCAAAAGAAAGCTGGCAAAGTAAATGGTAGATGCCTATGTGCTAATTCAACAATCTGGTGTGACGCTAATTAAAACGTCTCCATGTGATATATAAACCATACAAAAGGTGCAGACAGTCCCATGGATATGTGAACGACAGTGCCTATATTTAAAACATATATATTTAAAACATACGCGGAGCTACCAGTGTCTTTGCATCGCTTCCGATTTCGAACCGTGGAACGCAAACGGTCCCGGCTTCCTGATTATTTCAAACGCTCTGTATTACTATGCTAACTGTGAGTACATTTTCACTTTTATTAATAAATCTTTAAATTTTAAACGGTAATACACTAAGGAGATGTCTCTTTTCTGCTTGTGGGAGCCAAAAAGGGAGAGTTGAAGGAGACTCTCATATCTTACACCGCAAACACGGAAACAACAGCTGAAATAGGAAAAGGCCATTTGTGTGCTACGCAGTGGCAGATACTGTGAAAGCGTAATGACCCCGTGCGGGGTGAATGGTTCCGGTGAGTGCATTTCCTATAGGGCACCTATAAGGAGCAAAGAACACAGTTTATGAAGAGCACCTGTCACTTTTCTTTTTTCTGCTATTTTTCACTATTGTGGCATATGGACTATTTGTGCACATAGCAATTTTTTTAGTATAATTTGTTACCAAAGGGTTTCATCATAAAGATATTAAGTTTTATGCTATTACATATGTTTTAAATATAGGCACTGTCGTTCACATATCCTTGGGACTGTCTGCACCTTTTGTATGGTTTATAAATCACATGAAGACGTTTTAATTAGCGTCACACCAGATTGTTGAATTAGCACATAGGCATCTGTATATTGGAATTGCACTTTACTTTATTTTGCTTTTTATTCGGATTGTTTTGAGGCCATTTGATTAGTGGCACGCCAGATCATTATATTGGGACACAGGTTACATGTGCATTGCGTATACACCAATATATATAGATATATTTTATCACGCTTTTGTCCCATCAGGGACTTTTTCCTATTTTAGGGGGCTAAACATTCCACCCCAGAACAGCACCACTTTTACCCTCCTATCTTTACTTACCTTATATTTCCGCTTAGGTGGATATATTGGTAGAGGCAGCAGTTCTCTTTCTCTTCTCTAGCTTTTATTTCCCATAAGCGCGGTACCCCAAAAAAACTTTTCATAGCAGCATATAACTACAGTATATAATATATATAAATATAAATTTTTATATTTAGGAGAATTACAAGAGGAATATACAAATGAAGAGTAACAGTAGTGATGATCTAGTTGGTGAAAGGTATGCAAATGGTTAAATAAAATGATCGCATCGTTTATATGCTGCAATGACTACAATCATTTGGCTGTTCTAGCTCCATGCCGCAATACGAACTGCCGCATGGAGCCTAACAACTGTCTCCTCTTTATAGTAACTGGCTTTCGGGAGGCTAAAACAAAAGTGCTTGAGCATGAGAATGCCTGAAAAATGGGTGCAAAAATGCCCAAAAAGCGCCTCAAAATGCCATAAAAAAAAATGAAGTTTGAATCCAGGTTTAGAGGGAGAGATGAGGTTTTATCTTGAAATAAACATTAACATGTATTATCTCAGAGACAATAACCAAAAATATTTTTGCACAAACTGTGAAGCACAATGCAAGATTTACCCTGCAACAAATATTAGAATTTTGTCAGTTGAGGTCCAGCTGCGGAAAAATTGAGAGGCAAATTACAGTGCCATCTTCATAATCTCATTAAAAAATACATTTAAAAATAGTTTGTTACCTTTTTCATATAATTAAATGACAGTTTTTTTTTTTTAATGTCATTGATGTTACTGATTTTGTATGCGTGTTTTGAAAAATGTTTAATTCTCATACCTGGCAAACGTTTCTGCAGTTTAACTATAAATAGAGAACTTGGTACTTTGTCAATCAGTCTTAAAAAAATGGGTATCCGATCCTAAAATATGTTGGAAGGGGAAAAATTCCTTTCTCTCGGCTGTGAGACTCCATACCCATACAGCATAAAAGTAGGCCCCATTTCTTCTTGCTGATCCTGGCATCCCTAAATGCTCTTCAGTGAAAAGCCCCCCCCCCCTCCCCCATACAAAGGATTTCTTGGATCACAGATAAGCGCTTGTGCTCACCAATGCCTGGAACCAAGCAGGGACCACAGCCATGTGAAAATCTAACATTAAGGCAGTTCCCCGACTTAGAGATGAGCCCACATTACTGACTCAGGTTCTTGAGCCTTACCGACTCAGGTTCTTTTGATATGCCAACATGCACCCCTTGAATGACAGCAGACCAAGCTCAGAACAGTTGATGCAACTTAACTGAAATACTGCCTAGTAAAGTTCAACATCAACAGTAATATCATAATGTCTACCTCTAGCTGGCTGCCCAGGCATACCTCAAAAAGGTAGTAGTCCATATTGGCGTTCTCCAGAACCCCGATGCCTCCAATGGACTACAAAGCACAGCTGTCCCTCTCCACAATGGTTGCAGAATATCCTTTCTGATGTGGCTTGTCCAAATGCTCTGTGAAGTAGCTGGGGATTACATCTTTAGGCTTGTCTCTGTCTTCTTCCCATGCAGCAGCTCTCTGTGTGTAGAGTCCTTCCCCCTTTTATTTACAGCACAGGGGAGAGTCCAGAAAGACCATGAAACTGTATAAACAGGTTTAACCCCTTCCCAGCCTGGGCAGCCTTTCTCACTTGCTAACATTCTGTTGGCAACCTGCCTACGCATTGTTTATCCTACACATTTGCAAGTGCATTTATTTATTGTTTTTTTAATAGGTAAGAGTCATTGGTGAGCTCACCATTTCACTTGGATTGGTGATGGTTCCCAAGTCAATGTGCAGAGCTAAAAGACCCATGTGATAGACTTATTTTCAAGTCACAGTATCTCCAATCATTCAGCTTAAAATAAAGTTTGAAATCTCTTGTGCACCTGACTTTTGTATTAACATATACTGTAGCTATGTTGTCCATCAAAAACAGACAAACCTTGATGTTAAAGTGAATTGACTTGCTCTACACTAGAAAGCTGTGTTGATGTGCTGAATTCCATTAACAGAATTCATCAATATGAGTACATGTGGGGAAAACAGAAATTATCTTCTTTAAAGAAACATTAAACAATTTTGTAAACAACCCTATGTAAGTGACATTAGCCATTAACCAGAGTAAAGTACATAATGATGTATAAAAAGGCTGTTTAAAAAAAAACAAAAACAATTTTTATAGGGCTGATTATTGCAAGAGATATTACAAAAATTATTTACAGTACAATCTTACCTTGCATTGCATGAACTTGCAAGAACCCTAATTTGCTATAGTGCCCTTGGCATTGTTCACATGACCTTTGTTAATTCTAGAGATCTAGTTGGACTGATGTTAGATAGGCTTCCAAGATTCTCTAGCAGAAATCACATGATTGTTTAAATTCTTTTTATTAAATTTAGAAAAGACATAACATCAATATAAAACAATCAAAAACACAGGTAGTATTTCTAAAAATAAGCTCAAGAAAAAACATTAAAAGTCCAGAGGGGTTCCATATACCTCACAATATACATATAATTACATAAAAAGAAGAAAGAGACATAAGACAAATGTGTGTGTGTGTGTGTGTGTGTGTGTGTGTGTGTGTGTGTGGGGGGGGGGGGGATGGCCCTCTTTAAGACATAGATACCTTTTATGGTCTTCCTCTCGACCGTGGTCTAAAGTCCACCCAACCTCTCCATCTAGACCCTATGCCTCCCCCCCAAAAATAATAGAATCACATGATTAAAGTGATGGGGTCATATGGTCACTTTTCAGATTGAGCTAGGGTTCAGGGTAATAAGCAAAAAGTAGGCTTTTTGAATCTTTGTTAACTTTAAAATGCAGCATGGAGAGCTTGTATTAAATAATAATTGTTACATATTTTAATGACCTCTTATTTTAAGTAATTATTGCAGATATTAATTTGAACTCATTTATGTAACTTTTATGTACAATTTATTGAAATAACTCAAGCGCATCAGCTTGATCCACATGGAGAGGTTTTGTTATTCCCCAATTGAAGATTTTTTCAAATACTCGTTTTACAGCAACAAGAAAGACTTGACATGTATTGAGCCATGGTACTTAGCCATAAAGCTCATGAGTCATGGGCATGGTATCATGGAAATCAAAAGTGCTAATTTTAAAGGCTTATATGCAAGTTATTGTCATAAAAAGTGTTTGGGGGCCTGGGTCCTGCCCCAGGGGACATGTATCAATGCAAAAAAAAGTTTTAAAAACTGCAGTTTTTTCGGGGGCAGTGATTTTAATAATGCTTAAAGTGAAACAATAAAAGTGAAATATTCCTTTAAATTTCGTACCTGGGGGGGGTCTAGAGTATGCCTGTAAAGTGGCGCAAGTTTCCCATGTTTAGAACAGTCCAAGAGCAAAATGACATTTTTAAATGAAAAAAAAGTCATTTAAAAGTACTTGCGGCAATAATGAATTGTTGGTCCCGGCAATACACATAAAAGTCATTGAAAGAAACGGCATGGGATTCCCCCACAGTCCATTATCAGACCCTTTCAGTCTGGTATGAATATTAAGGGTAATTCGAACCAAAATTAAAAAAAAAAATTGCGTGGGGGTACCTCCAAATTCCATACCAAACCTGATATTAAGGGGAACCCCGCAACAAAACTTTAAAAAAAAATGGCGTGGGGGTCCCCCTCAAAATCCATACCAGACCCTTCAGGTCTGGTATGGATTTTAAGGGGAACCCCGCGACAAACTTTTTTTTAAAAATGACGTGGGGGTCCCCCCAAAAATCCATACCAGACCCTTATCCCTGGTAGGCCGCAGGAAAAGAGGGGGGGACGAGAGAGCGCCCCACCTGAACTGTACCAGGCCACATGCCCTCAACATGGGGAGGGTGCTTTGGGGTAGCCAAAGCACCATATCCCCATGTTGATGGGAAAAAGGACCTCATCCCCACAACCCTTGCCCGGTGGTTGTGGGGGTCTGCGGGCAGGGGGCTTATCGGAATCTGCTAGCCCCCTTTAACAAGGGGACCCCCAGATCCTGGCCTCCCCTCTGTGTGAAATGGTAACGGGGTACAAATGTATCCCTACCATTTCACAAAAAAAGTGTGAAGATGGTAAAAATGACATGACATGGCTTGGGGACAAGTCCTTTATTAAAAATTAAAAAAATAAAACTGTCCCACAAAGTCTTCTTCTTCTTCTCTTGCTCCGCCGACGGACCAAAAAAGAAAAAAAAATTGCGACTGACCCACCTCCATGGGAGGCACTTGCTGTAATGACCATCCTCTCAGGTGACAGCTCTTTTAAAAACTCAGGGCGGGGCCACACGGAGATGTTTCCGGGTGACCCCGCCCCCCTCTGATGCACAGGGACATCCCTATGGCTTCCCCATAGCGTCAGAGGGGGCGGGGTCACCCGGTTATGAGCAGGTTGCGTGCTCGGATAAGGGTCTGGTATGGATTTTGAGGGGGACCCCCACGCTATTTTTTTTTTAATTTAGGCGTGGGGTTTCCCTTAATATCCATACCAGACCTATAGCTGTGAGTACTTTTAAATTACTTTTTTTCCTTTAGAAATGTCATTTTGCTCTCGGACTGTTCTAAACACGGGAAACATGTGCCACTTTACAGGCATACTATAGACACCCCCCCAGGTATGAAATTTAAAGGAATATTTCACTTTTATTGTTTCACTTTAAGCATTATTAAAATCACTGCTCCCGAAAAAACTGCCGTTTTTAAAACTTTTTTTTGCATTGATACATGTCCCCTGGGGCAGGACCCAGGTCCCCAAACACTTTTTATGACAATAACTTGCATATAAGCCTTTAAAATTAGCACTTTTAATTTTTCATGTTTGTGTCCCATAGACTTTAATGGTGTTCGCGTGTTTGAACAAATTTTTTCAGTGCAGCCTAACCCAAAAACTGTCCTCGCATCCTCGCAACTTGGATAAAAGTCACTGAAAAAAAAACGATATATATAGATATTAATATATATATATATCTATATATATATATCTATATTTAGGTATATATATATAGATATATATACAGTATATACTTCATGTGAAGCAAACGTTCACTACCTGTGTATCACCCACAGCTGTGAAAAGTCAATAATAATGAATGAGTATGCAACCCGCTCTATCAAATGCCTTCTCTGCACCCATGGATAAGAGGAACCCTTGCCAGACCCTTTTCTTCCATGATCAAGGACAGGTCCAGTAAGCATGGGCAAGAATTGCATATATTCTTCACAGCACACTGGGTCAACCTTCTAGTCGCTGGGAAAAATGCAGATTAAGGCACATCACTGGAGCTGGTGGTACTGCCATATCTTATCTGATGGTGACAACACAGTCAAATGTGCCCCCGTCTTGCTGTAAAAATAAGTAAATCAAATTTAAAATTAAAAATGTGGCCCTTACTTAAGAAAAAAATCAAGATAGTACAAATATCTCAAAATGATCCCCATTTTTTTTTACCTTTCTGCCACTTATATACCGCTTTTTCCAAGATCACAATACTCATCTTTCAGAAAAAAGGAAACTCTGTTGTCGTCATAATAGCAGAGAACAATTTAGCTGATAAGAGTCAGTACAGGCAGAGAGCCAAGGAGTTAACAAGATTTCTGAAATGATCAACAGGGAATTTTTGCACTTATCAAACAGATATAGCAATACACTGTCAGTAAAGCATTTAACAAAACAAAAGGGAGCAAATAGGAGATGCTCATTGTTAGGGTTGATACACTTAAAGCATTCAAAATATTTGTAAAAGTACTCTTTTCTGTAAATCATTTAAATTTAAGAATACAGTAAAATGACTATTCATGTGTCTCTTATTGAATTATGTAGCACCAAATAAAAGGAAACATTTGCCAACATAAGCATGGCAGCCCATCCAAATCCTAATGGAAAATAGGCAGAATACAAGTACATAAGTTAAAACAATGACAAGGGTTTGGATAATATTTGCAGGAATAGTTCATGGACAGAGTCCACCTCTCTTGATGATATTAGCAGTATTAGCATTTCCAATATTTTTCAGTGTTTGGATTCATGTAAAAACATCTCTCTGTGTCCAGATGTTTGACACATTCTGTCCAAGGAACTTATGATTAGCTCCCAGTGGAGTGGTCAAGTGATGTTTACAGCTGGATCAAGGACTCTGCCTGGGTGAATGAAATGCATTAAGCCCATGCCAAGCTGTCAGTCAGGCACTCACTGCCATTGCTTTGGGCTCTAAATCATTAGTATTATTTCTGGCTATGGTTTTAATAGTATTAACACATCGACCAAGAAAATCAGTAGAATAAGTTCTCCTAGAAATAACTGGAGGATATAATAAAGCAGATGATAAGACTGTGCAGCCCACAGCAATTGTATACAGCCAGTGACTAAAAATCCCATGGGGCTACCAAAAGGACTATTAGTGTCAATCCAAATCTGCAGTAATTTTTCTGTAATAGAGTGATAACTTCTTCTCCTATATAGATCTATATTACAGTATGTTTGCAACTAAGCAGCCTTATAATATACCATAGCAAGACAGGATATGTAAAAAGTTGTCATCATGCAAGGTATTTAAAGTGGACCTTCACCCTCCCCACCTATCTTTCATCTTTCCACTTGTAGGCAGGTGGCATACTGCCAGTTTAGTTAGCGTTGCTGCCCAGGTAGGGGGAAGGGGTTAATGTTCTATCGTCTTCCCTGTGTGTTTGCGAGCTTCTTGCTGGGCTCCCTCCCATGATATATAAAAGAAAAGAGGTCCAGATACCAGGAGGAGAGCTAGGATCTAAAGAGAAGATGGGACACCTGTAAGAGTTCTCTAGGACTTGTGGTCCAGCACTAACTCACTGGGACATCCCAAGGACACGGACTTCTCCACAGTAGCCTCTCCAAGAATGGACTATTCCCAATATTACTTCACCTGTTCAGATAACATGGGACAGCCTCAGTTAGGTATAGTTAGGCTGAGAACGTTAGGACATGTCGTACATGTTCTACTGAACTTTCAGTAAAGCTGATTCATCTGCATTAAGCCTGCTCTGATGTTTTTCAAATTGGTGTATGTTGGGTCTTGACGTATTCCTAGAGAACCTGGATCCATAAAAGCACTACAGAGTCTGTGTAACACCACTGCAAAGGTTAACTAGCAAGGCAAGAAAGAGGAGGTAGATGTCATGGGTAATGGCAAGGAAGAACAGCTACTGCAAGCGGTCATTTGGCGTGGTACCTGGTTAGCTGTCCGTCTCCTCCGGTCAGCAGGCGCAGACTAGCATTACGAAGATTCAAGGCCTGGTCACTAGGTACAGGAAGGAAAAGAGTTAATGAGTCCGCCTGGGGCAAGCTATGTGGACTCCATTCTGATACTGGGAGTGCGGTAACAGAGGTACAGTAGACTGATGTGGGTGGGCAATGGCTGTGTATGTCCTTCCGAATGCATCACGTACATCAGTACAAGTGTGTACTGTTATGGGACATATGACCACAGCCTCCGCCTGGTCCTTGGCATTGAGGAGCATGCCTTCGGCAAGGTTTCATCCCACGTGCATTGGCCCAGCTGGGCCTTACCCACACACCCCTACCTCCCTATTCTCTCAGAATCAAAAAATCGAATAAAAAATAATTTAAAAAAATTTGATTGTGAGAGAATAGAGGTCAAAATCAAGTTTTTAACTTCTTTTTTTTAGATTTTACCTTTTTAGGGGAACACATCCCCACACTTTCTGGATTCTCACCTAGGTGAGAAATACATATTTAGCTACCTGCAGTCTGTTAGGATACTAGGAAAGCATGGTCCATAAAGACATGGATAAGCAAGTTTGGGGTGGAGGAAAATGACTGGCCTGCACAGAGTCTTGATTTCAACCCGACAGAAGACCTTTGGGATGAATTAGAGCGGAGACTGCGAGGCAGGCTTTATCGTCCAAATCAGTGCCTGACCTCACAAATGTGCTTCTAGAAGAATTGTCAAACATTCCCATAGACACACTCCTAAACCTTGTGGACAGCCTTCCCAGAAAATTTGAATCTGTTATAGCTGCAAACGGTGTGGGCCAACTCAATATTGAACCCTACGGACTAATGCTCCGTACACACGGTCGGATTTTCCGATGGAAAATGTCCGATCGGAGCGTGTTGTCGGAAATTCCGACCATGTGTGGGCTCCATCGGACATTTTCCATCGGATTTTCCGACACACAAAGTTGGAGAGCAGGAGATAAAATTTTCCGACAACAAAATCCGTTGTCGGAAATTCCGATTGTGTGTACACAAATCCGACGGACAAAGTGCCACGCATGCTCAGAATAAATAAAGAGATGAAAGCTATTGGCCACTGCCCCGTTTATAGTCCCGACGTACGTGTTTTACGTCACCGCGTTCAGAACGATCGGATTTTCCGACAACTTTGTGCGACCGTGTGTAGACAAAACAAGTTTGAGCCAACATCCGTCGGAAAAAATCCTAGGATTTTGTTGTCGGAATGTCCGAACAAAGTCCAACCGTGTGTACGGGGCATTAGACTGGGATGCCATTAAAGTACATGTGCATGTAAAGGCAGGTGTCCCAATACATTTGGCAATATAGTGTATATACCTATGAGGTTGTAAGTACAGGAGTCCCTGGGCACACTCACACCCCCGGAAGTGCACTGCTATTTTTCATGAGATATCCAAGTTAAAGGTAAATTTTTCAGGGTGCTGCTGAGACACACATTTCTAGATGTTCCCAATACCATAACAGATCTTTGCTTTTTGAGTTCAGTTCCACTTTAACCACATGCCAACCAGGCCATAGCCGAAAGACGGCTACAGCGCGGTCGGCTTATTCTGGGAGGGAGTCCATGGACGTCCTCACAGAATCGCGCTCCCATGGATGCAGGAGCTTTGTGGGCTGTCTCTGTGCCCATCCATGCCACAGCCATTCATCCATCCCTGGCTCATCCATGCTCCATATGTGCCCATCCATGCTCCATATGTGCTCATCCATGCTCCATATATGCATAGCTCCCAACTGTCCCTAATTCTGAAGGACTGTCCCTGATTTGGAGCAATGTCCCTCTGTCCCTCTTCCCCCTCATGTGTCCCTCATTTTGGTCTGATCCATATAGTATATAAAATGCACTTTTTATCTTTCAAAAAGTGTTCCCCAGTGCTAAACCTTTCATCCAATTTCTAATTTGCTGCATTTGTACATTTTAAAAGCCAATATAAAGGAATAGTAGTGGTAAAAAAAATTCCTTGTGGATTTAATTAAACTTTTTTTTTTTATATTTCTCCTTTAAGGGGGTGTGGCAGGGGGAGTGCCCTATGCCTACATACGTTTGTTAGGTGTCCCTCATTCCCATCTCAAAATGTTGGGAGGTATGTATGTGCCCATCCATGCTCCATATGTGCCCATCCATGCTCCATATGTGCTCATCCATGCCTCATATGTGCTCATCCATGCTCTATATGTGCTCATCCACGCTCCATATGTGCTCACTATGCTCCATATGTGTTCATCCATGCCTCATATGTGCTCATCCATGCTCCATATGTGCCCATCCATGCTCCATATGTGCTCATCCATGCTCCATATGTGTTCATCCATGCTTCATATGTGCCCATCCATGCTCCATATGTGCCCATCCATGATCCATATGTGCCCATCTATACTTCATCCATCTCTGGCTCATCCATGCTCCATCCATCCCTGGCTCATGCGTGCTCCATTTATCAGTGCACATCCATGCTCCATCCATCCGTGCTCATCCATGCTCCATCCATCCCTGGCTCATCTGTGCTCCATCCATCCCTGGCTCATCTGTGCTCCATCCACCCCTGGCTCATCCATGCTCATCCATGCTCAATCCGTGCTCCATCTGTGCGTATCCATGCTCCATCCATCCCTGGCTCATCCATGCTCCTTCCATCCCTGGCTCATCCGTGCTCCATTCATCCTTGGCTCATCCGTGCTCCATCCATATGCACTCATCTATGCTCCATCCATGCTTATCCATGCTCCATCCATCCCTGGCTCATCCATGCTCCATCGGTGCTCATCCATGCTCCATCTGTGCTCATCCATGCTCCATCCATCCCTGACTGATCCATGCTCCATCCATGCGCATCCATGCTTATCCATGCTCCATCCATGCCCATCCATGCCTCATCCATGCCCATCCACGCCTCATTCATGCTCATCCATGCCTCATCTGTGCTCATCCATGCCACAGCAGTGCTCATCCTTGCCACATCCATGCCACATCAGTGATCATCCGTGCCACATCAGTTCTCATCCATTCTGCATCCTTGCCACTACGGTGCCCATCAGTGTCTCAAAAAAGTGTAATAGGTAGTCAAATTAGATTTGAAATGTATGTCTCTGATGGTGCTCCCAGCATGCTGGACCTCCGTATGTGGCCAGGCTGTGGAAAAGTCTCCCACATGTGGTATCGCAGAATATATTTTGGGGTGTCATTTTTGCTATGTACATGCTATGTGTTAGGAATACCTAATAAATGGACAACTTTCTGTAAAAAAAATGCGTTTTCATTTTCTTTTCACGTTTTCCAAAAACTTGTGGAAAAAAAATGACATGTTCAAAAGACTCATAATGCCTTATAAAATATACGTTGAGGTGTTTACTTTCCAAAATGGGGTCATTTTGTGGACATTTCCATTGTCCTGGTGCTCCAGTAGGGGTGCTGAAATTAATCGTTGCATCGATGCATCGCGTTTCGGGTGTCCCCGATGCGGCATCGATGCATAAGGACCGGAAAATCGATTGCGGGTGACGTCATGACGACTAGCCCCGCCCCTCCCGGGAAAGGGATTGGAGCGTATTTTTTAAATTACTTTCTTTTAATAAATGTCGTATTACAATGAGTGAAGTGCACCGCTGTACTGTATGTGCTTTTTGAAAAAATATGTCACTTCATACCGAATTTCACAGTAGTACGATACATCCTGCTCATGTGACCCCCCCCCTCCTCTCTCCACTCTCCTCTTACGTCTCCTGAGTCCTGACATCAGCAGGGAATTCTCAGCCCCGCCCGCTGACTATAGCTATTGTATCAGAAGAGAGGCGGGCGGGACAGAGGAGAGCAAAGAGAGGTGGGGGGGCGGGAGTCACATGAGCGGGATGTATCGTACTACTGTGAAATTCGGTATGAAGTGACATATTTTTTCAAAAAGCACATACAGTACAGCGGTGCAATTCATTCATTGTAATACGGCATTTATTAAAAGAAAGTAATTTTAAAAACAGTAAGTAGAGTACAAATGTGTACTCTACTTACACCTCTCGCTCCGTGCTGACAGGTCCCTGGCTATCCTGTGCACATTCCACTGTTAACTCCTAGTGTGCTGGAAGGTGCAAACAGGAATGCCAAGGAACTGTCAGCACCAGTGGTGGCCCATGCATTGTGAAGTGATGGCTGCGTTTGACAAGTGGCTGCGTTTGACGGGCACAAGTGGCTGCGTTTGATGGGCAGTTGGGCACAAATGGCTGCGTTTGACGGTCACAGGTGGCTGCGTTTAACAGGCACAAGTGGCTGCATTTGACGGGCACAAGTGGCTGCGTTTGACGGGCACAGTGGCTGTGTTTGATGGGCACAGTGGCTGAGTTTGACGGGCACAAGTGGCTGCGTTTGATGGGCACAGTGGCTGCGTTTGACGGGCACAGTGGCTGCGTTTGATGGGTACAAGTGGCTGTGTTTGACGGGCAGTTGGGCACAATTATCTGTGTTTGATGGGCACAAGTGACTGCATTTGACAGGCACAAGTGACTGCGTTTGACGGGCACAAGTGGCTGCGTTTGACGGGCACAAGTGGCTGCGTATGACGTGCACAAGTGGCTGCGTTTGACCGGCACAGTGGCTGTGTTTGACGGGCACAGTGGCTGCGTTTGACGGGCACAAGTGGTTGTGTTTGACGGGAAGTTGGGCACAAGTGGCTGTGTTTGATGGGCACAGGTGGCTGCGTTTGACGGGCACAAGTGGCTGCGTTTGACGGGCACAGTAGCTGTGTTTGACGGGCACAGTGGCTGCGTTTGACGGGCACAAGTGGCTGCGTTTGACGGGCAGTTGGGCACAAGTGGCTGCATTTGATGGGCATAGGTGGCTGCGTTTGACATGCACAGGTGGCTGCATTTGATGGGCACAGGTGGCTGCATTTGACGGGCACAAGTGGCTGCATTTGACGGCCACAGTGGCTACGTTTGACAGGCACAAGTGGCTGCATTTGATGGGCACAGTGGCTGTCCACGACGCTGGCAATACTACTGTGGGCATCCGGCTGTGACAGCTTGCAGCTTCACATTCGGGTGCACATGTCTCACTGCGCTTTCCTGCATAGCCGGGCAATCTTTTGGGAACTGTGATGTGTCCCAGAAGATTGCAGGGTGGAAGGGCCGCCCAAGCGGAAGTGGGAGCTCGTCGGTAATCGTGATGCATGGGGGAATCGAATCGAATCGTTGACCAGATAATCGTAATGGAATCAAATTGTGAGACCAGTGAAGATGCGGACCCCTATGCTCCAGGGCCTTCAAAAGTGTTATGCCCCATACACACGGTCTGATTTTCCGACAGAAAATGTGTGATAGGTCCTTGTTGTCGTAAATTCCGACCGTGTGTAGGCTCCATCACACATTTTCCATCGGATTTTCCAACACACAAAGTTTGAGAGCAGGCTATAAAATTTTCCGCCAACAAAATCCGACGCACAAAGTGCCACGCATGCTCAGAATAAATAAAGAGATGAAAGCTATTGGCTACTGCCCAATTTATAGTCCCGACGTACATGTTTTACGTCACTGTGTTCAGAATGATCGGATTTTCCGACAACTTTGTGTGACCGTGTGTATGCAAGACAAGTTCGAGCCAACATCCATCGGAAAAAATCCTAGGATTTTGTTGTCGGAATGTCCGATCAATGTCCGGCCGTGTGTACGGGGCATAAGAGGTAGTCAAAAAATGAAATGTGTAATTTATGTCCCTAGAACGCCTGACAGTGCTCCCTGCATGTGTACAACAAATAAAAATGCGCAACCAATAAAAGCATAAATAAATGCAAAACAAGTGCTGTGATTAATTAATGTGCTGTGACATGCTATAATTACTTAGGAACAATATAAAAGTGTATAGTCCCAAAAGTGCTTGACCCGATGCAAACAAACAGGATGAACTTCTCGGTGAACAAACGATTTTTCTGTTCATCAAACAAAGTATGTAAAACAGCGCCACTTACTGAATCAAATTATAGAGATCGGATAGGCACACACAGAAAGGATCACTTGGCCAAAAAAGATGTATCCACTGGCTCTTCCAATAGCGGGATCCCCCCCCTGTAGTGGCTTTCCTCTGCTGCGATATTTCTCACAGAGCCTTTAGCAAGACAATCTCCACTGTGGGATATATTATGAAACGGAAAGAAGAGGCTTCATGGTGCAGTACTTGAATTAAAAGGTGTTTATTCTTAAAAAAATCAGAGGCACTGATGGCGTTTAGTGTATTCAAACCAGCCGTGGCTCAAGCCAGCCAGCTGGTGCGTGGTGACATCAAGACCTGTAACCGACACGTTTCACCGTACAAAGCTTTGACTCAGAAAGAAGGCTGTGTCTGGACGTCACATACCACACTACTTAAATATACACTAGCAGGAGAGACCCCGGAAGCACCATTAAGTGCTCTATTCCAAGGTGCCATTGGTATATGCTACACACATTAATACCAATTATTCTAAAAATTCCACAGATGATTAATTGGCGTTTACACAACATAACGAAAACCAAATTAATACACCCAGAGATGATAATACATTACATGTACCCAGTAGTGTATTTAGGATGTGTGCTACCCTAGGCCTGACTAAACTTGTGCACTCCCTAATTTAAATATGACCCACCCCTTCCTGTCAAGGCCACACCCCTTGCTGTTTAAAACCCGCCCTGAAATTTTCGAGTGGGGACACTAGATCTGAGGGCCTGGGGGGTGGGCAATGGATTCCCTTAATTTGCATATATTTCCTCTCACTTCCTGTTTGGCTATGGGGCAGGAAGTGAAGGGAAATCTCTGCAATGGGACAGGGATGGTAAAAAATAAATTGACAGGGGCTATAACCCCCCCCCCCTTACTCTTTGCAAAATGAAAAAAAAAGTGTTGCCTATAGTTTTACTTTAAGCACAAATTTCTGATAATTTTATGGAGAGGACTAAGAAGATATAACCATGCCAATGCTGCAGCAGAAAACATATAGCACAATGAGGAAGGTTTGTGGTCCAGGGTGATAGGACATTCAAAATTAGATGTGGCGCCCCCCCCCCACAGTTGTGGAATGCCGGCCGGAAGCAGTGCGGCCGCTTTATGGGGGTGCTAGACTTATTTGCCTCTCAGCCCAGTCCGCCCCATAAGACTGGTGCTACACTAACAGTGCAAGCCAGCGGGGACTCTTTCCGTGCTGCCCCCCTGCAAAGTGCTGTCCTAGGCCTGGGCCTTGTCGGCCTAGGCCAGGATACAGCATTGCATGTACCTAAAAAACATTTCACAGATACATCCTCACACCTGATTAGTATACAATAAAATTAAATTGGACATAAAAACAAAATAGGGAAGACTATATATGTTACAAAGTGTTACCTATACACCTGAAAATATGAAAATAAAAAATACATATATATAAAAAATATATATATATATATATATATATATATATACGGTGATATATACAGTGGGGACGGAAAGTATTCAGACCCCCTTAAATTTTTCACTCTTTGTTATATTGCAGCCATTTGCTAAAATTATTTAAGTTCATTTTTTTCCTCATTATGTACACACAGCACCCCATATTGACAGAAAAACACAGACTTGTTGACATTTTTGCAGATTTATTTAAAAAGGAAAACTGAAATATCACATGGTCCTAAGTATTCAGACCCTTTGCTGTGACACTCATATATTTAACTCAGGTGCTGTCCATTTCTTCTGATCATCCTTGAGATGGTTCTACACCTTCATTTCAGTCCAGCTGTGTTTGATTATACTGATTGGACTTGATTAGGAAAGCCACACACCTGTCTATATAAGACCTTACAGCTCACAGTGCATGTCAGAGCAAATGAGAATCATGAGGTCAAAGGAACTGCCTGAAGAGCTCAGAGACAGAATTGTGGCAAGGCACAGATCTGGCCAAGGTTACAAAAAATTTTCTGCTGCACTTAAGGTTCCTAAGAGCACACTGGCCTCCATAATCCGTAAATGGTAGACGTTTGTAACGACCAGAACCCTTCCTAGAGCTGGCTGTCCGGCCAAGCTGTGCTCCAGAGATACAGTCGGGAGATGGGAGAAAGTTGTAGAAAGTCAATCATCACTGCAGCCCTCCACCGGTCGGGGCTTTATGGCAGAGTGGCCCGACGGAAGCCTCTCCTCAGCAGTGGCGTAGCGTGGGGGGTGCGGGGGGTGCCGTGGCCCCGGGCGCGAAATTTAGGGGGGCGCAATTTCGTGCCAGTAGTGTCACTACTGGCTGCCTCCTCCTAATTTCTTTTCCTGTGTCCCCCGCGCTCCGCCGCCATGTCTAGTGTTTTGCGCCCTGTGATTGGGCGTATGGGGGTCATGTGCGGCGTGGGGCTGGCCTATCCGCGATCACAGTCACTCCTGAAGTCCCGCCTCCGCACATGACCCCCATTCGCCCAATCACAGTGCGCCGGGAAAAATGAATATGGCGGCCGGAGCGCAGGGGAGACGAGAGTGTGAGCGCCGGGGCAGATGTCTTCTCATCCTCCAGACCGAGGCAACACAATAAGGTAAGAAATAGATAAACAGGGGGGGAGAGAAGAGACAGGCGCCGTATATGTAGTGTCAGTATAGGAAGACTAGGCAGGACAGTATAGTGTATAGTGTAGTGGACAGTGTAGTATAGTGTAGTGGTCAGTATAGTGGTGTGGACAGTGTAGTATTGTGGTCAGTACAGTGTAGTGGACAGTGTAGTGTAGTGGTCAGTACAGTGTAGTGGTCAGTGTAGTATAGTGGTCAGTGTAGTGTAGTGGACAGTATAGTGTAGTGGACAGTATAGTGTAGTGGTCAGTATAGTGTAGTGGACAGTGTAGTATAGTGTATAGTGTAGTGGTCAGTATAGTGGTGTGGACAGTGTAGTATTGTGGTCAGTACAGTGTAGTGGACAGTGTAGTGTAGTGGTCAGTACAGTGTAGTGGTCAGTGTAGTATAGTGGTCAGTGTAGTGTAGTGGACAGTATAGTGTAGTGGACAGTATAGTGTAGTGGACAGTATAGTGTAGTGGACAGTGTAGTGTAGTGGACAGTGTAGTGTAGTGGTCAGTGTAGTGTAGTGGTCAGTACAGTGTAGTGTAGTGGTCAGTGTAGTGTAGTGGTCAGTACAGTGTAGTGGACAGTGTAGTATTGTGGTCAGTATAGTGTAGTGGACAGTGTAGTGTAGTGGTCAGTGTAGTGTAGTGGTCAGTGTAGTGTAGTGTAGTGGACAGTGTAGTGTAGTGGACAGTACAGTGTAGTGGACAGTGTAGTATTGTGGTCAGTGTAGTGGTCAGTGTAGTATAGTGGTCAGTGTAGTGGTCAGTACAGTGTAGTGGTCAGTGTAGTATAGTGGTCAGTACAGTGTAGTGGACAGTGTAGTATTGTGGTCAGTATAGTGTAGTGGACAGTGTAGTGGACAGTGTAGTGTAGTGGTCAGTGTAGTGTAGTGGTCAGTGTAGTGTAGTGGTCAGTATAGTGTAGTGGACAGTGTAGTATTGTGGTCAGTGTAGTGGTCAGTGTAGTATAGTGGTCAGTGTAGTGGTCAGTACAGTGTAGTGGTCAGTGTAGTATAGTGGTCAGTACAGTGTAGTGGACAGTGTAGTATTGTGGTCAGTATAGTGTAGTGGACAGTGTAGTGGACAGTGTAGTGTAGTGGTCAGTGTAGTGTAGTGGTCAGTGTAGTGTAGTGGTCAGTATAGTGTAGTGGACAGTGTAGTGTAGTGGTCAGTACAGTGTAGTGGACAGTGTAGTATTGTGGTCAGTGTAGTGGTCAGTACAGTGTAGTGGTCAGTGTAGTATTGTGGTCAGTATAGTGTAGTGGTCAGTGTAGTATTGTGGTCAGTATAGTGTAGTGGACAGTGTAGTGTAGTGGTCAGTACAGTGTAGTGGACAGTGTAGTATTGTGGTCAGTGTAGTATTGTGGTCAGTGTAGTATTGTGGTCAGTATAGTGTAGTGGACAGTGTAGTGTAGTGGTCAGTACAGTGTAGTGGACAGTGTAGTATTGTGGTCAGTGTAGTATTGTGGTCAGTGTAGTATAGTGGTCAGTACAGTGTAGTGGACAGTGTAGTATTGTGGTCGGTGTAGTATTGTGGTCAGTGTAGTGTAGTGGTCAGTACAGTGTAGTGGTCAGTACAGTGTAGTGGTCAGTGTAGTATAGTGGTCAGTGTAGTATTGTGGTCAGTATAGTGGACAGTGTAGTGTAGTGGACAGTGTAGTGTAGTGGACAGTGTAGTATAGTGGACAGTGTAGTATAGTGGTCAGTGTAGTGTAGTAGACAGTATAGTGGTCAATGTAGTGTAGTTCTCAGTGTAGTGGTCAGTATAGTATAGTGGACAGTATAGTGGTTAGTGTAGTGGTCAGTGTAGTATAGTGGTCAGTATTGTATAGTGTAGTGGACAGTGTAGTTCTCAGTGTAGTGGTCAGTATAGTGGTTAGTGTAGTGGACAGTATAGTGGTCAGTGTAGTTCTTAGTGTAGTGGTCAGTACAGTGTAGTGGTCAGTACAGTGTAGTGGTCAGTGTAGTATTGTGGACAGTGTAGTATAAGGGTCAGTACAGTGTAGTGGACAGTGTAGTATAGTGGACAGTGTAGTATAGTGGTCAGTGTAGTATTGTGGTCAGTGTAGTGTAGTAGACAAAAACAAAAGGAAAACACCGCGCTGTGAAGGGATATTAGTGAATGATACTTGTGCAAAGACAAATTAAAAATAATGAAACCATAGAACAATCAATGATCAAAAACAATATACAAAAGCAGCTGCTAAAAGTAAGATACACGTTACTTATATAAATGGTTGTAAAGGAGCAGCGCTGTGACAAACCGTGTAATAGGAGGCATACAATAAATATTCTCAAAAGTTCATTATTTGTATAATAAAGTGTAAATAGGTATAGAAAGTCCCATTCAAAGGATCCTAGACAGCAGATACGTGGGTAGGTAGATGGCAGTTAATTCTTAGTCCTTCACCGCACCACTGTGATAATAATACAAATGCGCGCTTACCAAACAGCAAGCTTAGGAAGCTTGTGACCTTAACCCGGTCGGGGCCTTTCCAGGAGGGACCATCAAAGGAGAAACAGACCACCTTCGCTTGGGATAAGCACGCTGTTCAGCAGTTATCACTAATAGGAGAAATACCCCTGGCTAGGGATAAGCCTCAGGAGAAGTATGGCAAGAAAAGAAGGAGGGCAACATAGCGTGATCCTGCTTTCAATGTTTAATAAAATCAAATGGAAATACACTTACATTTGGATGATAAAAACAAGCACATAAGCCGGCCGGCTAGAAACGATCGCCCGTCCTACAGACGGTAATGCAGCACGTCAGCACGTAGTAGACAGTATAGTGGTCAATGTAGTGTAGTTCTCAGTGTAGTGGTCAGTATAGTATAGTGGTTAGTGTAGTGGTCAGTGTAGTTCTCAGTGTAGTGGACAGTATAGTGGTCAGTGTAGTATAGTGGTCAGTATTGTATAGTGTAGTGGACAGTGTAGTTCTCAGTGTAGTGGTCAGTATAGTGGTCAGTGTAGTGTAGTGGACAGTATAGTGGTCAGTGTAGTTCTTAGTGTAGTGGACAGCATAGTGTAGTGGTCAGTGTAGTGTAGTGGTCAGTGTAGTGTAGTGGTCAGTGTAGTTCTTAGTGTAGTGGACAGTATAGTATAGTGGTCAGTGTAGTGTGTAATGGTCAGTATAGGAATCGGGTAGGTCAGTACTATTGTATTTGAAGGGACTCGGGGAGTGATAAAAGTCCGCAGGTTGGGGGGGGGGGGGGGGCGCAAATTACTTGCCTTGCCCCGGGTGCTGACAACCTACGCTACGCCACTGCTCCTCAGTGCAAGCATGAAAGCCTGAATGGAGTTTGGTAAAAAACACCTGAAGAACTTCAAGATGGTGAGAAATAAGATTCTCTAGTCTGATGAGACCAAGATAGAACTTTTTGGGCTTAGCGGTATGTGTGGAGAAAACCAGGCACTGCTCATCACCTGTCCAATACAGTCCCAACAGTGAAGCATGGTGGTGGCAGCATCATGCTGTGGGGGTGTTTTTCAGCTGCAGGGACAGGACGACTGGTTGCAATCGAGGGAAAGATGAATGCGGCCAAGTACAG
Source organism: Aquarana catesbeiana (assembly GCF_042186555.1). Classification (NCBI taxonomy): domain Eukaryota; kingdom Metazoa; phylum Chordata; class Amphibia; order Anura; family Ranidae; genus Aquarana; species Aquarana catesbeiana. The sequence goes on along the minus strand of NC_133324.1, from coordinate 93,323,405 downwards.
GGATATCCTAGACGAAAACCTTCTCCAGAGTGCTCAGGACCTCTGATTGATCTGAAGGTATACCTTCCAACAAGACAATGACCCTAAGCACACAGCTAAAATAACGAAGGAGTGGCTTCACAACAACTCCGTGACTGTTCTTGAATGGCCCAGCCAGGGCCCTGACTTAAACCCAATTGAGCATCTCTGGAGAGACCTAAAAATGGCTGTCCACCAACGTTTACCATCCAACCTGACAGAACTGGAATGGATCTGCAAGGAGGAATGGCAGAGGATCCCCAAATCCAGGTGTGAAAAACTTGTTGTATCTTTCCCAAAAAGACTCATGGCTGTATTAGAGTCTTAGGGTGCTTCAACTAAATACTGAGCTAAGGGTCTGAATACTTAGGACCATGTGATATTTCAGTTTTTCTTTTTTAATAAATCTGCAAAAATGTCAACAATTCTGTGTTTTTCTGTCAGTATGGGGTGCTGTGTGTACATTAATGAGGAAAAAAAAATGAACTTAAATGATTTTAGCAAATGGCTGCAATATAACAAAGAGTGAAAAATTTAAGGGGGTCTGAATACTTTCCGTCCCCACTGTGTATATATATATATATATATATATATATATATATATATATATATAAACACATATATTAAAAAATCCTCTGTTTACATTAAGATGCAAGAGCACCTTAGATGAAAATAAAGGCAAACCTACCTACAATGATCCGTCTCATCCACCTATGCCCTGCAACTACCAAGGATGAATGAAATAAAAACTTTGAATATAAACAATGTATATATAAATACAAGTTATATACCAGCAACATATATACTATACTAAAAATATGAAATGGGATGGTAGAAAAATGCATATATGCATAAAAAATGCACAAAAAAAGAAGACATACATAGAATATGCATATAAGAGGAAAGGGACAAGATTTAATAATGAGCAGACAGTGCATAAAATATGCATATCAGAGGAAAGGGGCCAGATTAAATAATGAACAGACACTGTTCTATTATCTATATAGCAATCGATATCCCACTCCACGTTGAGTTCCAAGGGACTGTAACACTGGATTTCAAAAATCTACTTGGTTTCACGTAGTGAGAGATATCTTTTTAGATTATTTCCTCTTCAGTGGGGGATAAACCTTTCTATAGCTATAACCTGGAGTAGGGAAGGCTCTCTATTGTGATACTGGCGGAAATGCCAGGAGACACTTTTGGCCAATGAATCCCCTACGAATGTTGGAAAGGTGTTCCCCTAGTTGTACTTTAAGTGCCCTTGTGGTCCTCCCAACGTATTGGAAGTCACATGGGCACCAAAGAAGCTATATCACCCCTATGGTTTCACATGTGATAAAATCTGTGATATTGTAAACCCTGGAAGTGACAAGTGACAGGAGGAAAAACTGGAGGTCTTGATGGTTTTCGAAGTACTGCACACTGTGCATCTCTTGCATGGGAAGGAGCCTTTCAAATTCCCAAACATGCTATTTTTTTTAGATGGATCTATTGCACTAGGTGTCCTTGGAGGTTTGATTTTTCCTCTATAGAACCTTTGGCTTGTCCGGAAGTGTGGGCCCCAATATTTTATCACACTTCAGGACTTGCCAATGTTTCCTAATTATTTTATTGACTCCCTGCATGTTGAGCCTCTGTATGTGGCCTGGCTGCGTAGAAGTCTCACACGTGTGGTATCTCAGGAGGAGTAGTAGAATGTGTTTTGGGGTGTAATTTGTGGTATGCATATGCTGTGTGAGAGAAATAACTTGTTAATATGACAATTTTGTGGAAAAAAAAAGAGAAAAAAAAATCTTCATTTTGCAAAGAATTGTGGGAAAAAATTACAACTTCAAAAAATTCACAATGCCTCTTATTAAATACCTTGGATTGTCTACTTTCCAAAAAGGGGTCATTTGGGGGGTATTTATACTATCCTGGCTTGTTAGTGTCTCAAGAAATGAGATAGGCCGTCACTATATCAGGTGTGATCAGGTGAGATCAATTTTCAGTGATTGGCACCATAGCTTGTAGACACACAGACCAAACAATATACACTGCTTTGGGTTATTTTTACCAAAGATATGTAGCAGTATATATTTTGGAAAAAATGTATGAAGAAAAATTACTAATTTGCAACATTTTATAACCGAAACAAAGAAAAATGCTTTTTTTTTTTACAAATTTTTTGGTCTATTTTTTTATTTATAGCGCAAAAAATAAAAAACCCAGTGCTGATCAACTACCACCAAAAGAAAGCTCTATTTGTGTGAAAAAAAGGACAAAAAAATCATATGGGTGGCATGTAATTGTCATTCAAAATGTGAGAGCACTGAAAGCTGAAAATTGGTCTGGTTAGGAAGGGGGGTGCCCAGTGGTCAAGTGGTTAAAACTGTTTTGTTTTTGAGAAATTCTGAGTTATAAGTTGTTGACCCGGAAAATACTCAGCTGAATTTTTCATTCCCAACCTTGTAAATAAATTTAATTATATGCTGAACATTAGTAATAAAAACAAAATTACATTTTATTATAAAATGAGCACAGGCAGCAAGTAAACACACTTATAGTCAATCATTTTGATTATTTTGAAAGTGCTAGATTATAGGAGTCTCTCCATGCTCAATGCTGAACCTTTTAGTGGAAATTCAAATTACTGCATTTTGTGAATAACAAGATGCTGCTGTTTGAAATAAAACATTCTGGTTTTGCTTTTACTTGAAACTAGAAATTACAAAACAAGGACTTTAAAATATATTCCACTCAAGATTTGGCGGGAATAATAACAATCCATTTTTCAGCTTGACAACCCTGCAGTCTAAAAAGTAGGAAGAAGGAATTAAAGTATACAGTGGGGAAAAAAATTATTTGATCCCCTGCAGATTTTGTAAGTTTGCCCACTTACAAAGAAATGAAGGGTCTAAAATTCTTATTATAGGTGTATTTTAAATGACAGAGACAAAATATCATCCAAAAATCCAGAAAAAAACACATAAAATAAATGCTATAAATAAAGTTGCAGTTCAGTGAGTAAAATAAGTACAGTATTTGATCCCCAAGCAAAGCATGATATAGAACTTGATGGAGAAACCCTCTCAGGAGGGATTTTGGTCCACTCTTCTTTACAGATCTTCTCTAAATCCTTAAGGTTTCTTGGCTGTGTCTTGGCAACTCGAAGTTTCAGCTCCCTCCATAAATTTTCTATAGGATTAAGGTTTGGAGACTGACTAGGCCACTCCATGACCTTTTTGAGCCACTCCTTTGTTGCCTTGGCAGTATGTTTTGGGTCATTGTCATGCTGGAAGACCCATCCATGACCCATCTTCAGTGTTCTGGCTGAGGGAAAAAGGTTCTCATCCAGTATTTTACATGGCCCCGTCCCTTGGCCCGTCAATGCGGGAAAGTCGGCCTGTACCTTTAGCAGAGAAACAGCCCCAAAGCATCACATTTCCACCTCCATGCTTGACTGCAGGGATGGTCATAGTCAGCATTTTTCTTCCTCCAACCCCAGCACTTTCTCCTAATCCTTCTCTGAATCATTTAGATGTTCATTGGCATGACTGTACATGTGCCTTCTTGAGGAGGGGGACTTTGGAGGAAGAAAAATGCTGACTATTACCCTAAGAACACCATCCCTACAGTCAATCATGGAGGTGGAAACATTATGTTTTGGGGCTGTTTCTCAGGTAAAGGTACAGACACTTATTTTACTCACTGAACTGCAACTCAGTTTATAACATTTGTTTTTTTCTGGATTTTTGGTTGATATTCTGTCTCTATTATTTAAAAAAACACCTATGACCCTTCCTGTCTTTGTGCAAACTTACAAAATCTGCAGGGGTTTAAATAATTATTTTCCCCACTGTATGTATACCCCATTTTTTATTATATTATATTTTATTGAATTCAGTAGGTAAGGGTCACGGCTACTCTAAGTTCATTGTTCGCTTTCTGTGTCCAGTTGGAGTGTCCTCCCTTTACTTCCTGTACCAGAGACACATCAGGAAGAAAGAGGAAATCTCTAAGAAATGAGGGAATTTCCCCCCTTAGACATATGTCACTAGAACAGGTGTCCCCACTGGATAATTTTTCCTCACTTCCTCTTTTTGATAACTCTATAGGCTCATTCTTTTATGCAGCAGTGCTTGCCAGCTCATTTTAAATAAACATTATGTACTTCACTATGGGATGCATCTATTCTTTCTGCGTTTTGTGGGAGATCTAGCTCAGTTTTATAAGCCGGGACCAGCCAGGAGGATATCAGGTGCATTCTGCTATCTATGACTACCTGTAATTGGGGTCATATGAGTCTGTGAACGGTACCCGGCGGATGACCCCAACTTACATCTGAATACGGATCCTGATCAAGACTAACCAACACAGGAACAGTGGGTCCTTCTCCAGCTTCCCCAAGAGTGTTGAGATCGTGAAGTCCTTCCCTGCACCCTCCCATGGTTGGAATCACCAATAACCTTACCGCTAAGTCGGTAAAAGCCTATATGACTCACCGCCAATGGCCAGTGAGTCCGTCTTTTCCGGTAAGGGCATTTCATTTTCCTCCCTGCTGGTTGAACGTTTGGGTTTATATGAAGATATACCCTGGTTTTGACATGTATGTGGTGGTGCAAGATATGCATACGAGTTTTTGAACACCTTCCATTTCAAAAGAACTGTTTACTTTCAGAGACTGTTTTAGTCAATATATCCATTATAGTCATTTGTTGATCACATTGTACCTATTTTGATGTGCCAAATAGTTTATTGTTGATTGATTTCAATTTTTTTCAAAAAAATCTTTTAAAGGGTCCCTAAGGAGACATATTTACACCACTCACACATACTCACCTATATACTAATTGTGGTAACACCCACGTTTCTAATTTAGTGCACAGGTGTAGAGGCGGTCTGCTCATCTACAAACCCCTCTGTCACCACTTTCATCTTTGTTTAAATTATAGCGCTACACTTTTGTTTCTCATTATTATATGCAATTAGTCTGATTGTTAGTATTGGCTGCTTTCTATATTTGAGTTGGCGCAGCAGTTTCCCTTCACTTAATTAGTGCTTGCCAGCTGCCTGCCCTTCTTTATGTGGCAGGTCAGAGGGGCAAAAAAAACCATGGTTCAACCATTTGCTTTTACCACCCCCAGGCCGCCCATGTGAAAAAGCTCTTACATTTTTTGGTTTTGTTATAGTGCTTCTCAGCAAGACCGCAGCCTCCTGTCTAATTACATGCCATTCTACCCTCTTCATTGAGAACTATGGTTGACAGTAATAGGAATCTGAGAAAATGTGGACTGCATTTTCAATCACTCATAGAGATTTGGAAAATTACAATACTGGCAACGGGGAATTAGCAAATAGGCAGCTACCTATCCCACTATCCCAAGATGAATGCCAGAAGTAAGTTATAACCACTCAGCAAGTGGGCTGTGTACTTAGAGTTTAAATGCAAAATTCTAATACTTGACTATAGTGACCTTTCAGTGCATGTTCCCCTATATAACTTAAAGCCTTAAAAATGGAACATGGAAGTTTACTGCAAAATTACTTTTGTTTTTTATGGCTGAGGTTATCCCATTAACCACTTGCCGACTGCTATATGTATATCCTTAATTTTGTTAAGCGCTGCGCAAACCGTTGGGGCTATATAAATCCTGTATAATAAATAATAATATATATGTTGTGGTTTGTAAGTGGTTTATAGGGGATTATGGCTGAAGATATCAGCCATAACCTCGGTATAATTTTTTTTTAGCTAGCGGCTGTTTTTTTCTTAAAAGCATTCTGAGCAGCTCTGGAATAGAGCTGGGCGAACAGTTCGTCCGAATGACTACAATGCACTGTGCTGCTGCACAGTGCATTGGAAGCCCTGATTGGCTGAAGCAATGAAAGTTTTGCCCAGTCAGGGCACAGAGCCATGATTGGAGAAAGTAATGATGACTCTATCCAATCATGACTCATTTCTCTTAGTTCCTCCCCACACTATAAATTATTCTCCCCATAGCGGCCATTTTCAGTGTAATATTGGCAAGAATAGCGATAGAACAGGGCTCTGTTTAGTGCTGCTAGCGAGTTACTGTAATGTGCTATTTTGCTTTTATTGTCAGTGTAGAATATCAGTTTAGTGTGAATTTAGTGATAATTCAGTGTGAGTGTAGTGTGACCATTCATTTTTACTTTAGTGTCAGTTTTGTGAGTGCAGTGTGACCATTCATTTTTACTTTAGTGTCACTTTAATTAGTCAGGGCAATTTTCCTGCAGTACATATCAGTTCATTACCGCATGTTTAATGCAGTATACATCCGTGTGTTACTGCACGTTTAATGCAGTATATATCAGTGCGTTACTTACGTTTAACGCAGTATATATGAGTGCGTTACTGCATGTTTAACACAGTATATATCCGTGTGTTACTGCACGTTTAACGCAGTACATATCAGTGTGTTACTGTACGTTTAATGCAATATATATCAGTGCATTACTGCATGTTTACCGCTTTATATATCAGTGTGTTACTGCACGTTTAACGCAGTATATATCCGTGCGTTACTGCACGTTTAACGCAGTATATATCAGTGCATTGCTGCATGTTTAACGCAGTATATATCAGTGCGCTACTGTATGTTTAACACAGTATATTGTATATCAGTGCATTACTGCATGTTTAACACAGTATATATCAGTGCGTTACTGTACGTTTAACGCAGTATATATCAGCACATTACTGCACGTTTAATGCAGTATCGATCCTTGCATTACTGCACGTTTAATGCAGTATATATCCGTGTAATACTGTATATTTAATGCAGTATATATCAGTGCTTTACTGCATGTTTAACCCAGTACATATCAGTGCGTTACTGTACGTTTAACGCGGTATATATAAGAGCATTACTGCACGTTTAACGCAGTATAAATCCGTGCGTTACTGAACGTTTAACGCAGTATATATCCATGTGTTACTGCACATTTAATACAGTGTATATCAGTGCGTTACTGCACGTTTAACTCTGTATATATCCGTGCATTACTGCATGTTTAACGCAGTATATATCTGTGCTTTACTGCACATTTAATGTAGTATATATCAGTGCATTACTGTATGTTTACCGCAGTATATATCCGTGCATTACTGTGCATTTAACGCAGTATATATCCATGCATTACTGCATGTTTAACGCAGTATATATCAGTGCATTACTGTACGTTTAACGCACTATATATCAGTGCATTACTGCACATTTAACGCACTATATATATCAGTGGATTACTGCACGTTTAATGCAGTATATATCCATGCATTACTGCAAGTTTAACGCAGTATATTTCAGTGCGTTAATGCACATTTACCACAGTATATTGCAGTGCATAAGTGCAGTTCTACTACAGTATATTGTAGTGTGTCAGTAGAGTGTGTCTGTGTAGTGAGTACTCAAGTTAACCACTTCAGCCCCGGAAGGATTTACCCCCTAATGACCAAGTCATTTTTTGCGATACGGCACTGCTTCACTTTAACTGACATATCCACGGGCGTACGACGTTGTGCCTAAACAAAATTGATATCCTTTTTTTCCCACAAATAGAGATTTCTTTTGATGATATTTGATCACCTCTGCGGTTTTCATTTTTTGCGCTATATACAAAAAAATACCAACAATTTTGAAAAGAAAAACCTATATTTTTAACTTTTTGTTTAATAAATATCCCCCAAAAAATGTAAAAAAAATGAATTTCTTCATCAGTTTAGGCCAATATGTATTCTTCTACATATTTTTGGTAAACAAAATCGCAATAACATATATTGATTAGTTTGTACAAAAGATCTAGTGTCTACAAAATAGGAGATAGATTTATGGAATTTTTTTTTACTAGTAATGGTGGTGATCAGCCATTTTTAGCGGGACTGCGACATTGTGGTGGACAGATCGGACACTTTTGACACTTTTTTGGGACCAGTGACATTTATACAGCGATCAGTGCTATAAAAATGCACTGATTACTGTATAAGTGACAGGGAAGGGGTTAACACTAGGGGTGATCAAAGGGTTAAGTGTGTCCTAGGGAAGGGCTTTCTAACTGTGGGGGGAGTGGACTGACTAGGAGTACAGAGAGATCACTAGGAACAGATGATCACACTGTACTCCCCTGACAGAACGGGGATCTGCTTTGTTGACATTGCCAGATCCCTGTTCTGCCTCTCTGTGGAGCCATCGCGGGTGGCCAGCGGACATCACATCCGCTGGCCACATGCATCGGCTCTGACACCACACGCGTGCCCACTGTATTTATTACACAAAGCGCCGTACCAGTATGGCGATTCGCACAATAGAGCTGCCCTCCCGCAGTATAACTACGGCGGATGGTCGGCAAGCGGTTAAATCACACCAAACACACATTTATTAAAGTGCATCCACGTACACATTTCCACATCTTTATTACATTTTGTTAATAAGCGCCCCCCCATCATGTCTGGGAGGCTAACAAGGAGAGGCAGATGTTCCCATAGCACTGTGAGAGGGCCAGCAGCATATGTGTCCACAGGCAAAGGTGGACGTGGTCCGTCCTCAGGCAGGGCATTATTTCCTCTGTTTAGTGATGCTGCCCGTGCCATCCACCACAGCATGCAGAGGAGGTGGTGGACTGGCTTATTAAACCATCATCATCCTCCTCATCCTCCGTCACCCAAGCAGACATTAGTGCGCAGTCCACTGCAGCTGCCAGAGTGGCTTATTCTGCCTCCTTGTCCACAACTACTCCTGCCATAGCCCCAGCATCGGGCTTGGAGGAGTCAGATATTTGAACACAGTGTCAGCCACTTGCTCCTTGACGATGCACAGCCATTACTTGATTTGGATCTTGGTTCTGAGGTTAAGGAAGGAAGGAACATGAGCCTACAGAGAGGGGAGAACACTGGTAAACAACAAATTGCCAGTCATGTTTGGAGGTAGCGATAACCAGCAGTGAGCATAGGAAGGGGAATACTGGAGACACTAGTGATATTATATACATAACATCTAATCCCGGGGTTATTGAGTTGCCAAATCAAGAACAAAGCCTAAGAAATTATATGGAAAAAAAAATATATGCACCAATACAAAACTCAACTACAAAACTGGAGCTGCTCTAACATGAGGGGGATGTTGACTTCATAGGGATAACAGAAATTTGGTTTGACAGCTCACATGACTGGCTGGCAAACATCCAGGGGTATTCCTTGTATCGGAGGGACAGGGAGGGTAGGAGAGGGGGAGGGGTGTGTCTATATCAGGAATGATTTACGGTTAGAAGAGCAAAATGACATTAGTGATGGGGCAAGGGGGGGGTTGAGTCCGTATGGGTGGAACTCCAAAGGGAGGAAGTAAGCAGGAAATTAGTAGTATGGGTATGTTACAGGCTCTCTAACCTGAGCGAAGAGGTGGAGTTGGATCTCCTTTCACAGCTATAAATGACAGCAAGACAGAGAAATGTCATTATAATGGGGGACTTCAACTCCCGATATTGACTGGGTGGAGGGAACTGCACACTCACCAAAGGCCCGCCATTTCTTAAATTTTCTACATGTCCCAGTTGGTGGATTCCCCCCGACTAGAAGTAACGCATTGCTAGATCTTTTAATTACAAATGATACAGATCTCATTGCAGATGTGGAAATATGGGACAACTTGGTAACTAGCAACCACAGTATTATTACATTCCGCATAAATCATAGGAAAGGGAGGCACAAGGGGAGTACAAGGACACTAAATTTTAAAAGAGCCAACTTTTCTAAACTGCGCTCAATGCTGCAGGATATTAAGTGGGACCAAATCCTTGAAACATTAAACACAGAGGAAAGATGGGAATGCTTTAGGAATATATTACATAAATGTATCACTGATTGCATTCCAAGGGGTAATAAATATAGCAGAAAAAAAGTTAAACCTGGGTAAAACGTAAATTGTCAAATTATGGACACGTTGGCACCAATGACAAAGTCAAAGGCTTTTGGAGTGTCCTAAAGAACAATTTTAGGGACTTAGGAGCTAAATTGAGGAAAAGGACATCCAAGGTAGTATTCTCAGAAATACTACCGGTACCTCGAGCCACACCAGAAAGGCAGAGGGAGATTAAGGAAGCAAACAAGTGGCGGAGGAGCCGGTGTAGAAAGGAGGGGTTTGGATTCCTGGAGAACTGGACTGAGTTCTCAGTCGGTCACCAGTTCTATGGAAGGGACGGACTGCACCCAAATAAGGAGGGTGCATATCTGCTGGGAGTGAAGATGGCCGAAAAGTTAGAAAGGCTTTTAAACTAGGTGACGGGTGAGGGTCCAGAGGTAGAGATAGTCAGCGCGGAACATATTCCAGAGGGTAGTATTGGGGGCATTAGTGGTAGGTTGACTAAAGCACATAAACCCGAGGTAAGTATAGTAACAAGTCCTGTTTGCAACCTCAGAACACCCAATAAGAAGACAGTATGCGACCGGTCTAAACTACGTGGCATGTTCACCAATGCCAGGAGCCCGGAGGACAAGATGGGAGAACTAGAGATACTGTTGTACGAGGAGGATTTAGATTTTGTGGGAATTTCTTAGTTCAACAGCTCTCATGATTGGCTGGCAACCATTCAAGGGTATTCCCTGTATTGCAGGGATAGAGAGAGTAAAAAAGCGGGAGGGGTATGCTTGTATATCAAGAATAATGTACAAGTGAATGTGAGAGATGACATCACCAAGGGAACTAGGGAGGAGGTGGAATCCTTATGGGTAGAGCTCCAAAGGGATGAAACTAAGCAGAAAGTAATACTGGAAGTATGCTATAGGCCCCCTAACCTGAAGGGAGGAGGGGGAGACAGACCTCCTATCACAATTTGGATTAGCAGCAAGGATGGGAAGTGTCATCTTAATGGTGGATTTTAATTATCCAGACACAGACTGGGAGGAAGGAACCGCGCATTTGTCTAAGGCTCGCCAGTTCCTAAATGTCTTGCAGGACAATTTTATGGGTAATATGGTAGACGCGCCAACTAGAAACAAAGTGTTACTAGACCTGCTGATTACCAACAATACAGAACTGGTCACGGATGTGGAAATACGGGACAATTTAGGAAACCGTGATTACAGGTCAATTAACTTCAGTATAAATCACACAAAACATAAGGGGAATAAAAAGACACTGAATTTCAAAAGAGCCAACTTCCCTAAAACTACGAACCTTGCTAGAAGATATCAATTGGGATAAAATCTTAGGAACAAAGAACACGGAAGAGAGATGGGTTTGCTTTAAGAGCATATTAAATAAAGGCATTAGCCAGTGCATCCCATTGGGAAATAAATTTAAAAGAGCGAACAAAAGTCCTGGGTGATTTAACTCCAATGTAAAAATGCATATAAAAGCAAAGGAGAAGGCCTTCAAAAAATACAAGGCTGAGGGATCATTATCAGCATTCAAACTTTACAAAGAATGCAACAAGAAATGTAAGGGTGCAATTAGGGCGGCTAAGATAGAACACGAAAGAAACATAGCAGAGGAGAGCAAAAACAATCCCAAGAAATTCTTATATAAACAGGAGGAGCTTGGCTTGACGATGGCAGCGTGAGGACTGTGTCTCCCTGTTCTTTCATCTATCTCCCGAGTGTCCCCCTGGTTTGGTTATATTCAGTTGCATTCTAGCTGTACTCGCTTATACTATCATCATGGGTAGTGTAGTGTGTTTTTGAACCCAAGTACTAATGGAACAATTATCTCAGCTACTAGGACAATTGCCAGTCCACTGTCAGCATGCAATCAAAATTATAAAACGACTTTCATACGGTATAAGTAAGTCTATGCAGTCTATATAACTATATATACTGTATATCTCCTGGCTGATGTATTATACTTACTAAGACTGATGTCGTGATGAAGGAAAATTAGAACAGCAAATGCGTGGAGGTGGAGAAAAAGATCAGAGGGTGTTTGTTTAGTGTGAGCTGTGAGATAGTGAGCCAGTGTGAGCCCGTCAGCTTGTAAAAATGACACGTAGAAACAAGAAGGATATGGGGGGTGAAGAACATGCTACTAATAAATGCTCCTCACAGAGCAGTACAGATAAAAAGCATCAAACTAAATCTCAACATAAGCAACAAGATATAACAGCCCGGGTTGAAAAACTCACCCATACTCCTACCATGGCTAAGGACGAAGTACAAGCTGTTATTTCCAACTCAATACAGGGTCCACAGGGATCAGTCATGGAAGGACAGGCCACTGGAGCAGGGATAATGGATACTGAGGTAACATCATGAAATCAGTCGGATGATATAGTGAGTAATGTAGCCTCTGAGAGCGACTTGCATGATACATCAGCTAAATCTTCTTATGTACTAAATACCTTAAAGAGGAGTTCCACCCAGGGGGGCCGTCAAAAAAAAAAAAATTAAAAGTCAGCAGCTACAAATACTGCAGCTGCTGACTTTTAATTGGACACTTACCTGTCCCTGGGTCCAGCGATGCGGGGGATCGAAGCCCCGCTCGTCCCCCCCCTCCGCTCGTCGGCGCCGGCATTTCAACTGTGGGCGCCGGGCTGTGGCTTCACAGCCTGGCACCCACTGCGCATGCGCGAGCAGCGCCGCGCGCCGTGATTGGCCGCTCAGTCACCTGGGACCTGTAATAGGTCCCAGATGATTGACAGGAGGGAGGGAGCAGAGCGGAGCCCTTCCTGTGCCTGGGGGGAAGTGATGTCACCAGCCCAGGCAAAGGAACAGGCAGACTACGAGGGACCCCCTAGCAACAGGCATTTAGAGGTAAGTGAAAAAAAAAAATATCCAAATGTTTTTTTGTTTTTTTTTTTTGAATTTTTACAGGTATTTTTGTTTTTTGGGTGGAACCCCACTTTAAATAGCCCAAACACAGAGCACGTAATTACGTTAACAGATATAATGAAGGCTATTAATACATGTAATAGCTCTGTGAACTCTCTATCTCATAATCTAGAGGGAATGAGGGAAGATATAAGTCTGTTTAGACAAGCCATGCATACAATTAAAGAAAGAATATCGAGTGCGGAAGAAAGAATAAGTACACTTGAAGACTCTCTACAATTAGTTATGAAATCTGAGAAAAAACCGACACAACAATTATCCTTATATGACTCTCATTTAGAGGACTTCGAAAATCGTCTCAGACGAAACAATATTAAGATAGTAGGTCTCCCTGAATGGGCGGAAGGAAATAAACCAGTAGAATTTATAGAAAAATGGCTTAAAGACACTATGGGAGCAGGACATTTTTCTTCTCTCTTTTCTGTGGAACGGGCACATAGAGTTGCTGCACGATCCCCGCCTTCGGGAGAGCAATCAAGACCAAGAACTTTTATTTTGAGGATCATGAACTATAAAGATAGAGATATGATATTGCAAAGAGCCAGACAACTAGCAGACATACGGGTGGATGGCTCAATGATAAGTTTTTTTCCTGACTTTTCAGCAAATGTACAGCGCCAAAGGGCGGGATTTATGGAGGTAAAGGGACAACTGAGGCAACTGGAACTGTCCTATGCTATGCTATTCCCAGCTAGGTTAAGAGTAAAGACCTAGGACAATACTTTTTTTTTACATCACCGGACTCAGCGTCTTAATGGCTGGATAATTACACACAGCCAAATTAACTCCTCAAGACATTTTTTTTTTTTTTTCCTTTTTTGATCGGACTTTTTGGAGTTGAAATTTTTTCTGCTGAAGAGGAAATGGGAGGGAAGTGGGCAAGAAGGAAGAAAAAGTGTAGAAATAAAGGGGTCAGGGTGGGCTCTATTTTTGGGGTCTTTTTAATCATATAACCCCTATGATTGTTTTTATGTTTTGGTGTGTTTGTTATTGTCTTTTATATGTCTTGGTTTGTGTTTGTTTGTCTGTCCTTGTCTTATCTGCCATCATAGGTGTGCGCAGCCTATTGCATTAGGGTGTGCACCCCAAACCTCAAACACATATGCGTGTGTGTGCGTGTGTATATGTACTGATGGTGTCAGTAGAGCAGTGGACGGTGTCATAAGAACAGAGATTGGTGTCAGTAGGGCAGTGGACAGTGTCAGTAGTTTTGTTTTTATTATTTTTTTAAGATTTTATTTTTTAACATTGTTTTATTTGGTGAAATATCAGTGGTCTAAACAGGGGGGAATATGCACCACACAAGGCAATTAGGGTGTGCCCAGGCACACCTGGCACACCCTGTGCGCACGCCTATGTCTGTCATATATGTTAGTCTGTCTACACCTCTTACTAAACATTGGTCTATCAACCTTATCTCTTTGTTCCTGCTTCAGATCTCCTCCCTTCTCTCTCCCTCATTGCTCCCTCCCCCTATCCCCCTATCTTGTGTCTCTGTGGCTATCAAACGATGGATAAATCTGTAAAAAATTAGGATATAGCTTGTAAGCTCCCGGTCTGCTCTCCTTTCTCTCTGCTCTTCTCCCCTTATCTCCCTATCTTATGACTATGTGGTTATCGAATTATGGATAGAGCTTATGAATTGAATATAACTGGAGTTAAAATGTATGGTGATATTGCCTTATGACCCCTCAGAGAGATGTAATAATCTCATGGAATGTTAGAGGTCTGGGTACTCCGTCCAAGCAGCAAGCTATCTTTACTTCATTGACAAGTTTTTTACCTTCTATAATCTGCCTCCAGGAAACTCATCTACTTCCTCACACTTTACACTATTTAAAGAAAAAAACGTTTAAAACTCAATTCCATTTGACATACACATCATACTCCAGAGGAGTATCCATACTTATAGCTCATACAATTGATTTCCAATGTAGGCAGGTTAAGAAGGATAATAGGGGCCGATATATCTTTTTGCACTGTCTACTGGCTGGACAAAAATGTGTGTTGGCAAATATTTACATTCCACCACCTTATTCTTCGGAAATTCTGAAGGAATTTATTGTGTTTGCATCTGATAAATCAGATAGTCTATGGCTAGCAACAGGGGGTTTCTTTAATTATATGGCTCCATCAATGGACAAATTCTGTCTACCCAATAAGCGATATCCACAGGGGACTATGGCTTTTGCTAAATACATAGCGGAAATGGGGCTGCTTGATCTTTGGAGATTGCGAAATCCAACGAGTAGGCAATTCTCATGTTCTTCAAGTACACATAAAACTTTATCCAGAATAGATCTGGCACTGGTGTCTCATTCCCTGTTGCCATATCTTTGCGAGAATAAATATGAGGCCAGAGGTATATCAGATCACTCTCCTCTGGTCTTATCTTTTCTTTTTAGGTCTAATACGGGGGACAGGTTATAGAAGGTGAATCCTTATTGGATTTCACTGTTTCCTCCAGAGGACATTATATTAGAGCTTACCACATTTCAGCAAATAAATAAATTTACTGTTTCGCCCTTAATCTATTGGGATGCACAGAAAGCTTATCTTATGCCGCGTACACACGAGCGGACCTTACGGCAGACTTTGCCCGGTGGACTTTTCGCTGGACTTTGTCCGCTAGGTGCGCCGGACTTAAAAACGGATGGACTTGGACACACACGATCACTCCAAAAGTCCGATGGTTTTGAATGCGGTGACATACAGCACGTACGACGGGACTATAAAAAGGAAGTTCAAGCCCCACTATGGCACCCTTTGGGCTCCTTCTGCTAATCTCGTGTTTATCTCGTGTTAGTAGAAGTTTGGTTAGAGACGATTCGCGCTTTTCGCACTTCAGCTTATTTCGATCGTTTTCTGCGGTTCAGTTTGTGCTTGTGAGGTTTGTATCTGCTTTTCAGTGTGTGTTGGTCAGTTTGTAACCTGCCTAGCAGGCCGTTCTGGTCCGCTCGTTCCTAATTTTCAGGTCGCTCTTCATAGGCCTTGCTGTTCTTCAGTGCGTTTGTTATAAGTTTGTTTGTTTGACCAGCCGACCATTTTGAAGCCATGTCGCGTGGACGTACTCGTTCTCGAGTTCGTGCTGCGTGGGGACTTGGTGTTGGGGTTAATACTTTGACCTGAGTCCAGTCCATGAACAGGGCGAGGAGGAGTTCATGGATAAAGAATTGGTTGCGCCAGTGTGACCAATTCTCGCACATGCCTTTGCTCCGTGAGATCCGTGAGAATAATCCTGAGGATTTCAGGAATTATCTCAGGATGACAGACCCCGTTTTTGAACGTCTGCTGGCTATGCTGACCCCCTATATCAGCAGGCAGGATACCTGCATGAGGCAAGCCATCACTGCGGAGCAGAGGCTAGCTGCCACTTTACATTACTTGGCGACTGGGAGAAGTCTTCAGGACTTGAAGTTCTCGACAGGCATCTCCCCCCAGGCTCTGGGGATCATAATCCCAGAGACCTGTTCTGCCATCATTCAGGTCCTGCAGAAGGACTATATGAAGGTAAGTTTTATCCTTTAACATTACATGATATGTATTAAATGTTTGCTAATGTATTGTCTAAATGTCCTTGTTACCTAATTACCATGCTTGGAATATGCTGTGAATGTCCCCTTTATCTTCATGCATGCCTGTTTTTTTACATTAATCATTTTTTGCCCTACATGCATATTTACCTTCACTAACCTCCCCACCATGCAATCCTGGGTCCATTTATATCTCTATCCTATAATCCCTTGAACAATGTATATTGTCAGCTCCATTGTACTGTTTGACCCTCCCCCACCCCCTTAAATGTTTGCAACTGTCAGGTGTGTTTTTTAACATAATTAGAACCCCTCCCCCACCCCCTCAAATGTTTTCAACTGTCAGGTATGTTTTTTAACATAATTAGAACCCCTCCCCCACCCCCTCAAATGTTTTCAACTGTCAGGTGTGTTTTTTAACATAATTAGAACCCCTCCCCCACCCCCTCAAATGTTTGAAACTGTCAGGTGTGTTTTTTAACATAATTAGAACCCCTCCCCCACCCCCTCAAATGTTTGAAACTGTCAGGTGTGTTTTTTAACATAATTAGAACCCCTCCCCCACCCCCTCAAATGTTTTCAACTGTCAGGTGTGTTTTTTAACATAATTAGAACCCCTCCCCCACATTCAAATTGATCAATGGGCCATCAGAGGGGATGAGTAATCTTATAAGTGGGCCTTATGTTTTTTAGAATTAAAAGCAAAAAAAACACATATTAATAATGTTCAACTGCTGTTGTTCAAGAATGTTTTTGTGTAATCTGATATCCAAGTTATGTTTAAAAGTACTTATCTTATTTTTTTATTGTTTCACTCCACAGTTTCCTTCCAGTATACAGGAATGGCAGACTGTGGCCTCCCAGTTCACTGACCGTTGGGACTTTCCCAACTGTGTCAGGGCGATCGATGGGAAGCATGTCCGCATTGTACCACCACCCTATTCTGGGTCTTATTTCTACAACTATAAGGGGTTCCATAGTGTAGTTTTGATGGCGGTGGTCTCGGCACAATTGGAATTTATGTTCGTGGACTTGGGGAAGAACGGCCGGATGACTGACGGAGGAGTCTTTGCACAGACCGAGCTGTGCCAGCATCTCCAGACTGGTGGCCTGGGATTGCCACCTGATGACCAGAATGTTGATAGACTCCCCTCAGTTTTTATCGCTGATGAAGCGTTTGCTCTTGGCGAGCACTTGATGAGGCCGTTCCCCAAAGGACACTCACCCCTGAGAGGAGGGTATTTAATTACCGGCTGGCCAGAGCAAGAAGAGTTGTGGAGAATGCCTTTGGGATTCTGGCCAGCCGGTTCCGTTTGTTCCTCTCGGCCATAAATCTGGCGGACTATAAAATAAATCATGTCATACTGGCTTGCTGCATTCTCCATAATTTTTTTAGAACACATTCAGCTACATATATGACCTCTGTTGGGCCTGAGGCCGGACTTGTAGTTGACCAAACCCTCACAGGCCTGGAAATTGGCCGTACTGGCTTGGCCCCCCAAACCGCACGTCAAGTGCGTGACCGATATGTGAATTATTTTAATGGTCTAATGGTTTGTATTTTTTTACAAAAATATCTTGTTTTTATTCTTGTTTGCATTTAGTTTTGTCTGTCTCCTTGTGCACTTGTAGTGGCAAGTGCATTTCCCTTTAGTTAATAAGGCCCTTTGTCACTGTAACCACACAAAAATTTGCAAAACATCTTATTGATAAATAATCAGCTACACACATTGTAGTAGTAAAAACATTTTACTGTGTGCACATTGAAAGGTGCATTTTTTGGAAAGGTTTTTTTTTTTTTTAATTTTTTTTTTTTTTTTGGTTATTTTAGGCATATTTCCACAAAAATAGACCTTTTGTACAAAATTAAAATTAACAACAGTGTTTTTAAAAACATACAAAAAAAACAAAAGAACTTACAAAGTTCAACATGTGAATATAACTTAAAAAATGCAGCGCATAATATATATGTAAACAAATGGAAACAAGTGAATTATTTCAAATAAGTGCTTCAAAGAAGAAGATGAAAAATAAAAATAATTGAGGAAAAGTCAGCCTGATGGCGTGTGCTAAACATAAAGTCAATAATATATGAACAATATTGTCCCACAACCCTGGGAGGTGAATAAACTCCAAAGTTTGGTGTTGTTCGGACGATTGTCCCAAATCGAACTTCATGAAAATCCAATCAAAACAGAGGGATGAGGCAATGGTAAAAAGGATGGTAGAAAGGATGGTATGTAGGAAAACTCTTACCAGATCCCTTTGATTTCCATGTCAGCGACAGGGAATCGCATGTGCGTTATGCCACTCAGGGCATGGAAAGCGACATCTCCTCACTGGAATCTTCCAGGCTAGAATCTGCTTGGAACTCCGGGGGCCACCAGGAAAGTCCTCACAGCAAGACCAGGATGTAACATGTGAATAACGGTGCTGCTGATGTCACTCTTGTAAAGCCGACAATTTGCAGATGCTCAAAATTGGGTATTAAAAAAGGTTCAAGTCAACATGTGCTATCTCCCATCATGGGGGAGCAATGTACGTGTTTTGTGTGTGCAATCCCATCCCACATTACACTGAATCATTTTTGAAGAAGCATTATATTTTCAAACACATCTACACCACATCACCACATTTTTGGAATCTGACAAATTCTCAAGACCTAAATGTATGTCCAACCCTGTACCATCATTTTTGGCGAAAAAAATATGTCATTTTCATAGTATCATATGTATTTTACAGAGAACGGTCTTTACGAACGATGCTGTATAAACAACAAAAATATGGATCAGCATGCAAGTTAAGTATCTCAATAAGAACACACAAGTACTTACTTTTTTTAAGCAGCCTCTTTATTCGCCAATATTGTTCCGGCTCCCTACTTTTCATGTCAGACCCCCACTTCCTCAATTGTTCTTTCGACCATTTAAAGCCAAATTTTGCTTCTAGGGTGGTGACAACTGAGGCCATTATTTTGTCCTTCCGCATATTCGGGCGTGTGTACGGTCCTTTTTTCCATTGTAGTCCTCCCTTCTCAATATGGGCACCATCTCCACCATCTCTTCAAAAGCCATGTTGGTGTCCTTATAACTCCTCCTGGATGTGGATGGTTGTGGCTCAGGGCTTCCTCCATGCTACTTCCACTTAATCTCTCCGCCATCTTTCTCTATATACTCCCACTGCGCAACGAAGAGTGAAGGGGGGGGGACAAATCGTACTAAAGAATGTCAGGGGCGGGCGACGCAGGCGGAGCATGACACATGCGCAGTGTATATAAAACTATTACGATGGCCTATGTATGTCCGTGCGGAAGTAGCGAGCGTCAGAAACAAAGGTAAGATTAAACGTGTGTGTGTGTGTGTGTGTGTGTGTGTGTGTGTGTGTGTGTATATATGTGTCCCCTAAATTCTGCCAAAAATAATCCTGGGAGTTCTGACTGACATTACAGTTTTTATCTTGTGTCTTGTCTTTCAGCAAAAATGAATCCCTTTAAGGAGGCTGTTTTTTTTGTCAAGATTCATTGATTTGTATCAGGAAAACAAAAACCTGTGGGAGGTCAAACACCCATTATATTTCAATAGAGATGTGAGGAAGGCAACACTGGGCACACTTTTGGAATTTGTGAAGACTCGAGTCCCCCAGGCAGACCTCAAGTTTGTGCACAAGAAAATTGGTATCTTACGCAACATGTACAAGCGGGAACACAATAAGATCCAGGAGTCGCTCAGATCCGGAGCAGCAGCCGACCAGGTTTATGTACCCAAGCTGTGGTACTACCAATAACAGTGATTTCTAGATGACCAGACAGAAGCAAGGCAATCACTTTCGACCCTTCCCCCCACCCTTCCCTCCAGCCTTCCCCCCAACCTTCCCTCCAGCCTTCCCTCCACCTCCACCCCAGCTGAGGAGTCCCAGGAAGAACTGGGCCTTTTCATCCTTGATGAAGTGGATGCGCCCAGCTTCAGCCAGGTATCCTTTTTTGTTGAATTTGTGATTGTATAAATATTAATGATGTAAACGTCTCAAATTTTTAAGTGCTTCCTAAAAAATGACTTCATCACAAATATTAATATGTAGACATATCACTAGACAGTAGTGGCCAAAAATATACTAACTTCAGATATTGGTGAGCAGCTGGAATAATGGTGGGGTCAAATAGATAGCCTTTACTATTTGTTAAGAATTATATTTGCAAGTCACGAGTTGAAAATCGTGTGTGATTGCGTAACCCAAAATTACAACTATGTCTGTTTTTTTACCCAGGATGACCTCAGCCAGGAGGAGGCCTTGCCCAGTGGGATAGAGGAGGAGGCCTTGCCCAGTGGGAGAGAGGAGAGGCTGTGGCTGGGCCCAGTAGAAGCCGCACGGAGTGTCAGGTTCCTCCCCTCCGCATTACCACCAAAAGGCAAAGAAAAATGACACAAACTGAGGAGGAATCCCTAGCCCTCATTCGTGAAGCGTGCAAAATCATAAGCACACCACCCAATGCAGAGGAGGCGTATGGGACATATATGGCCAGCAGATTGCTGGAACTGGAAAAGGGGCAACGCCTCCTCTGTGAGGGTTTGATCTTTCAGGCCTATCAGAAGGGCTTGAGAGGGGAGCTTACTGCTAAAACACATCTAGCAGATGAAGCCACTACTCCTCCTCCTCCTCCTCCTCCTTCTCCTCCTCCTGCCCCAAGTACACCACCAGAGGCACAGCCTCCGAGGAAGGCTGCAGAGAAGCATGGAGGGAAGGCTGCAGAGAAGCGTGCAGGGAAGGCTCCACGGAAGAGTCGAAAGTGATTGCCTGGCTTCTGTCTGGTCTGACTGTGCTCCCTAGTCGCAAGATACCAATTTTCTTGTCCTAAAATTGATGTATGTCCTGGGGGACGAAAGGCTTCACAGATTCCAAAAGTGTCTCCAGTTTTGCCTTCCTCATTTTTTTTTGCCAAAAATAAATGGATTTTTTATTTACCTTACATTATTGAATATGTGTTTGTATTTCAAAACGACATTTGGTTTGGGAGTAGGCAGGTACAGGTCAAAAAGACTATGTGTGTTTTTTCAAAAAGGCTAAATCATTTAGAAAATCAAGTGCAAAGTACTAGTGAAAAGTGCACTTTAGAAATTGCACTGCAAGTGCACTTGTTGGAAGTGCAGTTGCTGTAAATCTGAGGGGAAGAGCTGAAATGAGGGGAAGCTCTGCTGATTTTATCATACAATCATGTGCAAGAAAAAGTTTGTTTTTTTTTTTTTTTTGTGGTTCCTTGCATGTGCCCCTCGGATCCACAGCGAATGCACTTTCAAATGCTCTTTCTGTGCAATTCCAAGTACAATTTGCACTTGTAGTGAAAAATGAATTTGCCTTTGGAAAATAAACCCCCCTATGTCTAATTAACAAGGGATACCAACCTCATTAAGGTTCATTAAAACAACACAAAATATTAAGGTTATTGTGGTAACTTGAAACTCCAAAACTTAAAAAAAAAAAAAAAAAAATGTTGTATAATTTAGCACACATTGTAAAATAGATAGTGTTTAAATGTAAAAAAAAAGAAAGATGAGTCCAAAATCTAATGTAATACTTTATTTATGGAGATCTGGCTTTTTTAAAATATCATATTAGTCAAGGCATGAGGATAAATCATGAAGAAAGTAGTTTGTGAGAACCCTGTGTGAATATAAAGCAGCAAAACAACTTCATTCCTCTCGCATTATAAAGAAAAAAAAAGCGCTGTATTAAAAGATCACAGAAGAGGAATGTGCTAGCTTCAATACGAAGGCTAGTTTTACCAGACCGAGAGCTTCCGTCTTGTACTTACTTCAGAGCATGCGTGAGTTTTGGTCTGTCGGACTAGCACACACACGACCGGTTTGTCCGCTAGAAAGCATAGTCCGTCGGATAGATTTGAAACATGTTTTAAATCTAAGTCCGTCCAACTTTTGAGAAAACAAAGTCCGCTGGAGCCCACACACGATCGAATTGTCTGACCAAATCCGGTACGCCGGACCAAGTCTGCCGTAAAGTCCGCTCGTGTGTACGCGGCATTAGAGGCCTCCTTATTTCACAAATATAAAATAAAAAGAAGCAATTTAGAAAATGGGAAAATACCCTTGCTGACAATATGATGCAAGCTGAAGCATTATATATAACTAACCCTAATAAAGCCACTCAAATACAATGAAAAAATATGCACAAATAGCCATAAAGAAGGCAGAAAATAAAAGGTTTTTCTTGCAGCAAACTTATTTTGAGGAGGGAGAAGGAACAGGACATATATTGGCCTCTGTGGTAAAGGAACAGTGTTCATCATCCTTTATAACTGAAATTCAAACTTCTGAACATGGGAAGACTGATAATATCCCAGAGATTTTGGAAGTGTTTCGGGCCTTTTATCAGGAGTTATATAAAAGCAGGACAAGAAATCAGGAGGGGGACATGAAAAAGTTTTTCCAGTCTATTAATTTGCCAATGTTATTAGACGATGAGAGGGAGATATTGGAGAGACCATTAACATTGGAAGAATTGAGAAATGCAGCAGCCAATCTATCCAATAATAAATCTCCTGGGTCGGATGGCCTACCAGGGGAAATATATAAAA
The DNA here is from genome assembly GCF_042186555.1 of Aquarana catesbeiana. Lineage (NCBI taxonomy): Eukaryota > Metazoa > Chordata > Amphibia > Anura > Ranidae > Aquarana > Aquarana catesbeiana. Next base: position 93,300,448 of record NC_133324.1, on the reverse strand, counting down.
CATATGGAGATGTGCTACTACCTGATCTCCTAACAGTTTAAATCATGCTTTCGAGGTGGGGTTTTGCCCCTTTCGATGAATGAAGCAATGATTATTTCTATTCTGAAACCAGGTAAAGATCAAACGAGGCCCAATGCATATCACCCAATTTCATTGCTGACATCAGATGTTAAACTTTTGGCAAAGGTAATGGCAATCAGACTTTCAAAGTATATTGGCAAATTAATACATTGTGACCAATTAGGTTTTAACCCTAAGAGATCAGCAACTAATAATATCAGACGATTATTTTTAAACTTACAATTACCCATAGATAATACAGGAAATAGAGCCATTATGTCTTTGGACGCGACCAAAGCATTTGATAGTATAGAGTGGGATTTCTTATGGACCTGCCTAAAACATTTTGGAATAGGACCGATATTTATAAAGTGGATACAACTGCTATATAGTTCTCCGAGTGCAAGAGTACAGATTAATGAATCCACTTCCCTACCCTTTCTATTGAAGAGAGGAACAAGGCAGGGCTGTCCCTTGTATCCCCTTCTTTTTGCACTGGCCGTAGAACCCCTGGCGGAGGCTATTCGTGACTGTCCAGATATTGTGGGGTTTGCGGAGATGTATGGGCGAGGAAAAAATAGCACTCTTCGCAGACGATGCCCTAGTGTTTCTAGGGGATACATATAATTCTCTGTCTAAAGTTATCTCACTTATTGATAATTTTGATATATTCTCAGGATTTAATATCGACTGGGATGAATCTGTAATAATGCCTATTGATCCTATAGATCCGATACCATTGGAACTCCCACACCAGAACCATCAGATGAAGTATGTCTCATCATTCAAGTATTTAGGGGTGATAATTACCCCAATTGTTAAGGAATATATAGACAAAAATATACTTCCTCTTGTAGGTAAATTTAGGCAACAAAGTAAAACCTGGGGCAAATTTCCATTGACTATGATAGGGAGAGCAAATCTGGTGAAAATGGTGTGGCTGCCCCAATTGCTATATTTACTGCACAATTGCCCAGTCTGGTTGACATAAAAATTATTTAGGACAATAGATGCGACTTTTAGAGACCTCATATGGAAACATGGCAAACCAAGAATTAAACTTGAAACCCTGCAACAGGCAAAAGATAGAGGGGGAATAGCGGTCCCTAACTCAAGACTATACTTCATGGCAGCACAACTTCAACATTGGTGAGGCTGGGAGGAGCTAGATAACCAAGACCCCATACAGAATATAGTAATGACTCAATTTAAACCATTACCATTAGTACAGCGAATAGTGTCTCATAAATTCTATGAGAATAGAAAATTTCCAACCTTTTATTTAATTCATTTAGTTATGGGAAACAATATGCACTATCACGCATCACAAGGGCTATACAACACATATGCCAATATGGGACAATTATTGCTTATCTGAGTTTAATAAATTACCAGAATTCTTAGAATGGAAAAGGGCTGGGTTAACTCTTCTCTATCAGTTATTTGAAGGGGATACTTTATTGCCCTTCAGAACACTGAAAGATCGTTTCCAATTAACAAATGGTAACTTTAATCAGTATCTTCAAATTCATCACGCTCTACAAAGCCAAGCTCTAACATTCCAACTACAATACAATCCATCAGAGATTTTACTGAAAGCAACTTCAGTAGGGCCCATGAAACGAGGACTAATAGGGGATCTCTACCATATTCTATTGAATGCAGAGAAGGCAGATGGTCAGGCTACGAGTTTCATTCATTGGCAAAAAGACCTGATGGATCTTAATGAAGAAGAATGGATAGGAGCTAAGGAGATCCTGCCTGAGGTATCTATTTCACCATCTCAGCAATTGACCCAGCTTTTTATTCTACACAGAACTCACTATACCCCACAAAAAATGATATGCTTGGGGAAAATACACATCGCCTCTATGTCCGCGATGTTCTGTATCCAATGGCTCCCTTATTCATATGCTTTGACGCTGTCCCAAGCTCCGTAGATATTGGGAGAAAGTGTTCCTGACCTTGAATACAATATCTCAGACAGAAATAAGAAATACCCCTAAACTAGCACTATTGGGAATAATTCCAGATGGAGTTCTACCTGTAGAGATGTATACAATGTGGACTAGATCTCTCTATCTAGCTCGTAAACTCATTTTACAAAAGTGGATTGCCAATACCCCACCAACCCATAAACAATGGGGTAACAAAATAAATTATATATTAAGAAAAGAAAGACTAGCATATAAACATAGAGGAGTCTATTGGTTTGACTCAAGTAACTTATTGTATGATGGTTCATGTGGAGGGGTTGGTGAGGGGGGGGGGCAGATGGGGGTGAGGAGATCGATCTATAACAAATTAAGAAGTTGAGAATTGTACAATATAAATGGAACCTGAAATCAATTTAGAGGTGTATGTTTGTTGTTGGTTTGTCTTGTCAGATTCTCTTTTTTTTGTTGTTTTCTTCTTGTATATGTATATTTAGAAATTAAATGATGGTAATCTTTTATGTTTATTGTTTCCTTACTTAAATTTTTGTATGGAATAAGCATGATAAAAATTTAAAAAATATTTGATTTAAAAAAAAAGAGGATGTGTCGACTGGAGCTCTGCACAGGCTGAGGCCAGGAATAGCCCGACGAACAGTTCAGGCAAGCCCTCCTTACATGCCGGGGGATCGCAAACACCTGGTGACCATTGGAGAACCGAGAGGGCCAGAGATTACGCACTACTTTTTCAGGCAGCACGCTGTGGCTTCTCCCGTGGCTCCGGCCAAGATAGCGCCACCGTGGGTCGCTCTGGCAAGCGCCGTCGCTACCACCAGCAGCAGTAAGATAGGCACACAGGCGGGGGCTGCAACGGTTGGGGACCTACATCCTCCCGCGGATCGGCCGCTCTCCCCTATATCATCCCCAGAGATCCCTCGCTCAGGCCCACAGACTGTGTCAGAGAGCATGGTAGTGGGGGCAGGCAGCCACCCTGAGGTTATTCTCCGGGAAATTGTTGCGGGCCTGCCCACTAAACAAGACCTCCAGGCCATGGCTACCTCAATTTTCACAGCCCTCACATGGGAGCTCCATGACCTACGCTAGCAGGTGGACACTGTGAAGGAGCAGGTGACGGACTTGGAATCATCCACATCTGCAACAGATTCCCACCTCACCACCCTGGAATTGGAGCGACAGACCTTTCGCCGCCATGTTGTTGAGGTCTAATTACGGCTGGACGATGGGGAAAATCACAGCAGGCGCAACAACCTGCGACTCCGCGGCATCCCGGAGGCCACCATGGGCCCAGATCTGCGTGTCACGGTGACAGCTATCTTAAACCAGGTCCTGGGCAAACCTCCCACTTCGGAGCTGGAACTGGGCAGGGTCCACAGACTGCCGGGCCCTACGGTGCCTCCCTCCTCCTCCCAGAGCTGAGCTCCTCCAGACATGCCATGAGACGTGCTTTGTCGGGTCCACTTTTTCACTATCAAAGAGGAGATTCTTCACCTGGCATGGTCAAGGGACTCTATTGACTTTGACGGAGCTATGATTTGGATCTACCCCGATGTCTCCAGGCAAACACGGGCTCTGCGGGGTCTTATGCGGCCTCACCTGGAAGTGATCTGCGCAGCAGAGGCCACTTACCGCTGGGGACACCCCTTTCATCTGATCATGTGAAAGCAGGGATCCGAGTTCGCTCCCCGGATCAACTCCCTGACCTGTTCGGTTTCCTGGATCAACCGGTCATCAGTATTCCTAATTGGTATGATTTTCTACTTACCCAAGAAGCAAGACCACAACGACTACAAAGACCCCGATCCTGTGCCCCTAGTCGTGAGACTCCTAGGTACCACCCGACCTCATCCGAAGCATAACATTTTCTTCAAGGGTGTGGTTGGTAAGACCATATGTACTGTGTCCCTGCATTCTAATCTGGAGACACCCGGTAACTTGTTGTGACCTCTGGGACCATGTCTATGTCAACCCGATATTTCTTGACTCTCTGGGTACCACTGTTTGCCTGTTGGTCTATTGTTACTGTGCCTTAGTTGACCTTACAGCTATATATCCAGGACGTTGGGAAAGGGTATGGGTATCCAGGGAACTACCTTAGTCGAGTCAGGCCATTTGGCTCCTACTAACCAGTCTCATTATATTTTGTCTTGCTTTCAATGTCTGTTCACGCTTGGCTCTCCATCCTCCTTGTTGAGATGCAGGCGGGGAGACTGTCTTGCAGGCGGCAAGGGTCTCTGGACAGGCCCCGTAACTCGCCACCTCCACATTACCTCAGCAAGAATTGGCTGGCAACCTTCTGCCCTCGCTGGGCAATACCTGGAGGGGACATGCATCCTACCCGCGCCTCTCCCTCCCCTTAATGGACCTTACCAGTCTATATCTCTACCTTGCCAGAGAGGGAGACGGGGCCTGTCCGGTGGCTGTGTCCTTAATGAAGAGAGGATGGTCTTGCTGGACACTGGGCCCGCATCGGGATCCTTTTACATGGTCTATACATGTCCACGATTGGGCCCTCTGTCTGCACACATGTTTGTTCTCACTAGCTGTTGCCTGCCTGAGTACTGTGCCATTCTCACTGCTGCTCCCGGGGGGCCATCACGGACTGGTCTCGGTCGATGGACCTCTATTATTGTCACTGCTGTTCCCATGCTGTTTTATTTTACTGTTGTTGACTTGCCCATTTACTCAGTTACAAAATGTTCCTTGTGTTCATCCTGTGCATCTCCAAATGTGTCAGTTTTTCTTTTTTAATCTTTACCTTAGCTACCCGCTTTGGGTACCCTCCACCACCCCCAACTAGGACGGACTCCCATTCAGGCACTTTGTGTGCTGAGTAGTACCTCAGTTTCCTAACATTCTAGACAGATCCTCCCTCACCACTTCTACTCCTTACTCCCCTCCTTCCCCGTCTCTCATCTCCCCTTGCTATATATAGTGCCTTGCAAAAGTATTTACGCCCCCTTGGTATTTTTCGTGTTTTGTTGCCTCACAACCTGGAATTAACATGGATTGTTTGAGGATTTGCATCATTTAATTTACAGAGCATGCCCACAACTTTGAAGATTTATTTTTTTTATTGTGAAGCAAACAACAAATAGGACAAAATAACAGAAAAAGTCAATGTGCATAACTATTCACCCCGCTAAAGTCAATACTTTGTAGAGCCACCTTTTGCGGCTATCACAGCTCCAAGTCGCTTTGGATAAGTCTCTATGAGCTTGCCACATCTTACCACTGGGATTTTTGCCCATTCCTTCTTGCAAAACTGCTCCAGCTCCTTCAAGTTGGATGACTTGTGCTTGTGAACAGCAATCTTTAAGTCTGACCACAGATTTTCTATTGGATTGAGGTCTGGGCTTTGACCAGGCCTTTTCAACACATTTACATGTTTCCCCTTAAACCACTGAAGTGTTGCTTTAGCAGTGTGTTTGGGGTCATTGTCCTGCTGGAGGGTGAACCTTGGTCCTAGCCTCAAATCACACACAGAGTGGTACAGGTTTTGCTCAAGAATATCCCTGTATTTAGCACCATCCATCTTTCCCTCAACTATGACCAGTTTCCCATTCCTGACTGCTGATAAACATCCCCACAGCATGATGTTGCCACCACCATGTTTCACTGTGGGGATGGTGTGCTTTGAGTGATGTGATGTGTTGGGTTTGTGCCAGACATAGCGTTTTTTTTGATGGCCAAAAAGTTTCATTTTATTCTCATCAGACCAGAGCACCTTCCTCCATACATTTTAGGAGTCTCCCACGTGCCTTTTTGCAAACTCAAAACGTGCCATTTTTTTTTATGCTGAAAGTAATGGCTTTCTTCTGGCCACTCTGCCATAAAGCCCAACTCTATGGAGCATACGGCTTATTGTCGTCCTATGTACAGATACTCCAGTCTCTGCTGTGGAACTCTGCAGCTCCTCCAGGGTTACCTTAGGTCTCTGTGCTGCCTCTCTGATTAATGCCCTCCTTGCCTGGTCCATGAGTTTTGGTGTATGGCTGTCTCTTGGCAGTTTTGCTGTGCCATGTTCTTTCCATTTGGTTATGATAGATTTAATGGTGCTCCTAGGGATCATCAAAGATTTGGATATTTTTTTATAACCTAACCCTGACTTGTACTTCTCAACAACATTGTCCCTTACTTTTTTGGAGAGTGCCTTGGTCTTCATGGCAGTGTTTGGTTAGTGGTGCCTCTTGCGTAGGTGTTGCAGCCTCTGGGGCCTTTCAAAAAGGTGTGTATATGTAATGACAGGTCATGTGACACTTAGATTGCACACAGGTGGACATCATTTCACAAATTATGTGACTTCTGAAGGTAATTTGTTGCACCAGAGCTTTTTATGGGCTTTATAACAAAGGGGGTGAATACATACGCACATGCCAATTATCATTTTTTTATTTCTGAAAAATAGTTTTATGTATATATTTTTCTAATTTTACTTCACCAACTTAGACTATTGTGTTCTGATCCATCACATATAATTCAGATTAAAAAAGCATTGAACTAAAGGCTGTAATGTAACAAAATAAAAGCCAAGGGGTGTGAATACTTTTGCAAGGCACTGTAAGAGGCAGGATGTCTCAGGGATCATGGCCTATCACCATGCAGAGTGTGGTAAAATCTTCTTCACATTGTACTTATGCAATTATAAAGTTTGACTTTCCATTTTTGTACGGTATGATATCCAGGTTTTGAAAAGCGCTGTGTTGTTCAGAATCAATGCTAAAATCTCTTTAACATTGTTCTGTGAAAAACTTTAATAAAAATATTGAAACATAATAAATAACGTATACACAAAAACATATGACTTCTCATTAACAGAGGATGCTTTATTTAGAACTCCGGGCTGTGCCCCTTGTGTTGCATGTAGGTCTTTATCAAAGTTCAGAAATGATTGGGAACTAACAAGTTTCAAAGCTTTTTAGATCTGGTAAAAACTCAGCATGTGTCTATATAAAACTGAAATATCAATCTCACCCAGAAAATCAATTTCAAGTGTTCACATTTTGCTGAGAATTTTGTTGAGAATTAAAGTGGATCAAGTTTTTTCAAGTGGATGCCCATCAGAAATTCCCTTCAATGCTTTCCCAGTAAGCTCTCCACTACTCCAAACAACCTACATACATCCTTTATATTTATGTGTGATCACTAGTTTTATTGGTTTACATGATTATATTATACCCCCTACCTTCAGCCCAGCTTGTAAATGTTTCACCTGAATAAAAGAATAAAAATTGCTATGTAGAAAACCTAAATAGGTGTAATTCTTCATCTCCTTATGTATTCTCATCCTCACTTCCAGAACCAACCAATACCAACCAACTGGCCGAACCCCTTCCTGCTTAAATATCCCTGATACTGGAGGCACCACAGACCAAACCGCAGACATTCCACAGAGTATTAACCCTACAGTCACTGAACAAAAACTCTTAAGTGCAACTCTTAGTAGGCCAATGATGCCTGCACTCACAGTAAGTGAGTTGAATGAGGATGGTCAACGTTTTTTTGTTTTTTTTTTAAAGGTAAAGATGGTCAATGTTTAGCCTGCAAGAACACTGGTGCACGTATGGCATTCAGAGCCTATATTTTTGTTTGTTTTAAAAAATGCTGGGCAACATTTTAAATACAAAAGAAGACTCCAACTGGGCTTTAAATAATCATTCCAAACATTATTTTCAATATGCCAACAACATCCCTACATGGATCAGAGAAAGTTTAAAAGATTATACGTTTTCTTATCTTAGCTGCAAAATTTGTACGTGACCCTATAATGGCAACATTACATTTGTAAAGTATACAGCATTTGAGGATACATTAGTGATAATGACCTCATATGTTCTGACTCGAAGTTTAAGGACAATTGTGATGGTAGCAGATGCAGCTCTGTTGGAGTACTTGAGGCTGATTGTCAGTATAAAACAAAACAAATACTATTCAGCACGCGGAAATGAAGAAAAACGTAGATGGGTCAATATATAAAAAAAAAATATGAATATTTTCTATGTGGGAGGAAATTGCAGGCAAAACAGAAAGAAGAACACTTAAAGCATGATGCTTTTATCTCATTCAGGCTAATGGTAAAAATTCCATCTAAGCAGGGACAGTTATGTACTTGTTATCTAAATTGCAAGCAGATGCTGTGCGTTTTCATGTGTAGGGTCACCTTTTGTACCTAATTAAAAAAGAACACTGTGTTTGTCTCACATCTAAAACGCATATACAAGGGATACTGTCATTTTTGAAAGGAATATTATTCCACTGTACTTGCAAATTAAATGCGTTTTTTCAAAAACCAGCAGTCCAAGTATAGAATTTGACATTGTATTAGATCTTGCAGTTCCTGTATAACATTTGGAGAGGAAGTATGAAGCACAAAGAGTCAATCAGATGTTCTGCGGTGCACATGTGCTAGCAAGTAACATGCTAATAGGATGGGAGGGCAGAGTGACAGATACACTATATTGTCAAAAGTACTGGGATACTGAACAGAAGTACACCGCATTGTCCAAAAATTTACTGATAGAGTTCTACAAAGAGACCCGGCTTTTTTCCCCTCTTGCATCACCACGATATACCCAGTAAAGCATATAGGAAATCCATTTTGCCCCTCCTGATCACAGCCACAAAGGGTTGCATCCCGCTGTTCTGCAAGCAGACGTAGCCTCTGTTGATTGCCATCTGGCTGAAAAGGGTTGTGATGGAAGATTTGGTAACCACAGAGAAGGGCCTCCCTGAAAATTTTTCTAAAAAATTGTTTTATTGGCACAAGTTTGTCTACTCTGAGGAGTACGTGGTCTTATGAATCCTCGAAAATTGAGGGCTAACACGGTGAATCCTCTGGCCTGGATGAGGTTCGGGCTGACGGCACTTTACCCTTGTCTCCCCCTCCCCCTTTTTTTTCCTTTTTCCCAACCCCTCCCTCTCTCCCCCTTTCCTCCCTCCTCCTCTTACCTTTTTTCTCCTGCTGAGATCCTATGGGTCTACCCTAACCTTTTGGTGTTTTTATTACTGACGCTTGCAGTCTGAAATTTAGTCTACTATCAAGACTACAGGTGTAATAACTTGTGTATTGCAGACCTTTTTATATTTTCTGGAATCTAATACCTGAGTGTGGTCTCTGTATTTACCGTTCTAAATTAGATGTAAACTCTCCATATACCCAGTGAAGTGAACAGCCTCAGATGATACTGAGAGATGAAAAAAATCTCCCTACATAAGTTTTACATATATGTCTGCTGTCTTCACCTTTATATACTGTTTAGAAAGTGCACGCCCTGTTAGAATTTTCTTTTCCTGGTTCCCCTGTAGGAGGGGATCTTTGCTAGACACTGTGAGACAGCTGATTGGAGGAAAGGCACACCCCCCCTCCCCACACATGCAGAGGTTGCCTTTGTATAGTTTGGTAGTCTGCTAATCTATTTATAGCAACCTCCTCCGACACACACTTCCGGCTGCTGTCTCGGAGGGCTTGTCAAAAGTTATCAGGCTGATAACAGACCAACGGAGCAGCTCAAAGCTATGAGACACAGGGTTTTGAAGAGAGATAAGAAAACACTACAGATATATGTGCCCAACTAAAATTTCATGAATCGGGTTTACATCCACTTTTATCACTTCCCGCCCAGCCTATAACAGAATGACGGCTGGGAAGTGGTTCTGTTATCCTGACTGGGCATCATATGACGTCCAGCAGGATAACATGCCGGCGGGCACCTGCAGCGCTGAGATCGCGAGTGCGGCATGTCAGTCTGACATGCCGCATCTTCGATCGTGATAAGAAGCCTCTGACAGAAGCTTCTTACCACGTGATCAGCTGTGACCAATCATAGCTGATCATCGCGAGAACCAGGAAGTGCCGTAAGCGGCATTCCTCGGTTCGTGCTGACAGGGAGAGCCGATCGGCGAAACTCACTCATCCATATCTTTATCAGTGTTAATTTTGGCATCAAACTTTGATGTAGTTTTAGTTATAGTCGTTTGACTAAAATTCCATGTTAGTTTTAGTCCCATTTTAGTCATCTACAATTGTTTTAGTCATATTTTAGTCAACTAAAATCGAATGCATTTAGTTAAATTGTAATGCATTATTTAAGCATTTCTTTAGAATTTCCAAACTCATTATATACTCCTGGGGTAAAAAAATCTAATATCATGTTATTATTTATGGTATTAAAGAGGTTGTAAACCTTGTGGAAGTTGTACCTATAGATATGCCTAGAATAAGGCTTACCCTATAGGTATTGTAAATATCTGCTAAACGTGTGCCGTTTAGGAGATATTTACTGTGTTTTGCACCGATGATATAATCGGTGCATGCGCTGTGAAGAAACGCCCCCCCTGCTGTTTTTTCACGAGCGAGTGCCGTGACTGGCGGCTCCTGCACACATGCGCAAGAGTGATGCCACGAGGCTCCGGCCAGTCACAGAGCCGGAGTCCGTGACCCCGGAAGGAAGAGGGGCAAACATGGATGCAGCTTGCAGTGGGGACGGCGCAGGCTTTGTTTGCAGGTAAGTGTCACATAATGTGCTAGTATGTAATGTATACTAGCACATTATGCTTTTACTTTGCGGGGCAAAGGAAGGAAGTAAAACCCATCAGGGTTTACTTCCTCTTTAAGGTTTGAACAAACTTACAAATACAGATTTAGCCACTCTGGACAGTCTAAGTAGGCCTGTAATGCTGCACAATGCTATGGATGGTAGTCTGTCTGAAGAGGCCTGTAATGCTGCACGGTGCTCTGGACAGTGGTCTGAGGAGGACTGTAATGCTGCACAGTGCTCTGGACAGTGGTCTCAGGCAGGTCTGAGGGATGGCCTGTAATGCACAGTGCCCTGGATGCCGATGGTTAGAGGAGGCCTGTTGTAATGCTGCACAATGCTGGATGGATGGTGGTCTCAGGTCTGAGGGATAGCCTGTAATGCACAGTGCCCTGGATGCCACTGCCAGCGGTCAAAGGAGGCCTGTAATGCTGCACAGTGCTGGATGGTGGTCTGAGAGATGGCCTGTAATCCACAGTGCCCTGGATGCCACTGGCAGTGGTCAGAGGAGGCCTGTAATGCACACACAGTGCTCTGGGCGCTGGTCTGAGGGAAGGCCTCAGGCCTGCTGTAATTGTAATGTGCTACACAACTGTTATGCCCCGTACACACGGTCGGATTTTCCGATGGAAAATGTCCGATCGGAGCGTGTTGTCGGAAATTCCGACCGTGTGTGGGCTCCATCGGACATTTTCCATCGGATTTTCCGACACACAAAGTTGGAGAGCAGGAGATAAAATTTTCCGACAACAAAATCCGTTGTCGGAAATTCCTATCGTGTGTACAAAAATCCGATGGACAAAGTGCCACGCATGCTCAGAATAAATAAAGAGATGAAAGCTATTGGCCACTGCCCCGTTTATAGTCCCGACGTACGTGTTTTACGTCACCGCGTATAGAACGATCGGATTTTCCGACAACTTTGTGTGACCGTGTGTATGCAAGACAAGTTTGAGCCAACATCCGTCGGAAAAAATCCTAGGATTTTGTTGTCGGAATGTCCGAACAAAGTCCGACCGTGTGTACGGGGCATTACTGTACACACTCACAGTCTGCTCTGCTCTCCGTCTGCTCTGTTGTCCTGGTGCCGTGATTGTCTTGTGAGTTGGGACTCGGGAGTGGGACAGACTCAGTCTCGTCAGGACTCAAGAGGCCTAGCGGGCCTGTACTGCACAGTGCTGCTCTCTCTGGTCTCTTGCAGTCGTCACGGTGAAGTCAAACATGCTTGCTTGCTGGGAGCGGATTGCAGAAGCAGGCGGAGCTCCGTGAAAAACCGGAAGTTAGTTCACAAGGGTAAACGTCCCTGCCTCACATTGTTGTCCCGCTTTCTTTTGTTAACGAAAACAAATTTGATTTTCGTCATAGTTTTTCGTGGATGAAAATGTGCTGTACTTTTTGTTTTCGTCACTGTAAAAATGCCGGTGACGAAAACGAAATGAAAACGTTTTCTTTGACGAAATTAACACTGGTCTTTATGGACCTTGCATTGTGCACTGAAGGGGAGATTATGGTGTGGGGTTGTTTTTCAGGGGTCAGACTTGGCCCCTTAGTTCCAGTGAAAGGAACATTTTGGACAATTTCATGCTTCCAACTTTGTGGGAACAGTTTGAGGATGGTCCCTTCCTGTGCCAACATGACTGCGCACACCAGTGCACAAAGCAAGGTCCATAAAGATATTGGTCAGCAAGTTTGGGGTGGAGGAACTTGAGTGGCCTGCACACAGTGTCCTGACCTCAACCCAATAGAACACCTTTGGGATGAATTAAAGTGGAAACTGCGAGCCAGGCCTTCTTTTCCAACATCAGTGCCTGACCTCACAAATGCGCTTCTGGAAGAATGGTCAAACATTCCCATTGACACACTCCTAGACCTTGTGGACAGCCTTCCCAGAAGAGTTGAAGCTGTTATAGCTGCAAAGTGTGGGCCAACTCAATATTGAATCCTACGGACTTATGCCCCGTACACACGGTCGGATTTTCCGACGGAAAATGTGTGATAGGACCTTGTTGTCGGAAATTCCGACCGTGTGTAGGCTCCATCACACATTTTCCATCGGATTTTCCGACACACAAAGTTTGAGAGCAGGCTATAAAATTTTCCGACAATAAAATCCGTTGTCGAAATTTCCGATCGTGTGTGCACAAATCTGACGCATAAATAAAGAGATGAAAGCTATTGGCTACTGCCCCGTTTAGAGTCCCGACATACGTGTTTTACGTCACCGCATTCAGAACGATTGGATTTTCCGACAACTTTGTGTGACCGTGTAAGACAAGTTTGAGCCAACATCCGTCGGAAAAAATCCTAGGATTTTGTTGTCGGAATGTCCGATCAATGTCCGACCGTGTGTACGGGGCATAAGACTGGGGTGACATTAAAGTTCATGTGCGTGTAAAGGCAGGTGTCACAATTGGTCACAAAAGGTTTGACAATATAGTGTAGATGAGCCCATCAGTGTTTTGTATCGATTTTCCCTGTCCAATCACAAGATGGGGTGGAGTGGAGACCTGTAAGTGTTAATTAAAGCAGACCTTCACCAGAAAAATAATGTGGGTATACCTGGCTCCTACCTTCTGGCTCTACCACTATTGGATATATGAGGTGTATCTAAAAAGTTTGGTGAATGGTATCAGAAAACAAACAAAACAGAAAATACAAAGTACCTTTATTGGCCTTCAAAATTAATTGCCATCCTTCACAACACACTTTTGGCAACGTTCATAAAGCTTCTTGAAACCGTCAGCAAAAGCCTCTTTAGGAATCGATCCTGGAACCGCTGTCACACATTCTTGGATTGCCGCCAAGTCTGCAAAACTGCGCCTTTTATGACACTCTTTAGGTGGGGAAATTTTGGGTCGTGGGGAAGATGGTTAACTCCGTTCCATTGGTTGCCACTTAGATTCCTGGATCGAACTAATAGCACCAGGTCTCATCCCATGTGACGATGGTTCGCAGAAAGGATGGATCCTGGTCACACATGGTAATGAAATCTCCAGAGATTTCCATCCTTTTGCTTTCTGTTCATCTGTCAGCTTGTGCAGCACAAACCGGAAACAGATCTTCCGCTTACTCAAATCTTCGTGAACTATGGTGCGCACTGTGTCCTTGCTAATGCCCAATTCCTCCGCCATCAATCAAAGAGTCATTTGTCAATCTTGTGCCAGCATTTGTCGCACTCGCTCCATCATGTCTAGGGTTCTGCTTGTTGATGGCCGACCCAAACGTGTCTCATTCTCAGTCCTTTCCTTCCCATCATGAAAACGTTTGCATGGCGCTTCTCGACATGTCTCTGGATAGCCATGTGCATGCACACGCACCTGGCCCGTTTTGCCATTGAGATATCGGACCATTCACTGAACTTTTTAGACACACCTCGTATATACAGTATCTTACTCAACTTCTTTGGTCAACCATGGCGAGGCCTGTTCTGAGTGGAACCTGTCTTGGTAAACTGCTGTATGGTCTTGGCGACTGTGCAGCAGCTCAGTTTCAGGGTCTTGGCAATCTTCTTATAGCCTCGGCCATCTTTATGTAGAGCAACAATTCTTTTTTTTGGATTCTCAGAGAGTTCTTTGCCATAAGGTGCCATGTTGAACTTCCAGTGACCAGTATGAGAGAGTGAGAGCGATAACACCAAATTTAACACACCTGCTCCCCATTCACACCTCAGACCTTGTGACACTAACACAAACTAACACTATTTGGGCCCAATTTGATATTTTCACTTGGGGTGTACTCACTTTTGTTGCCAGCGGTTTAGACATTAATGTCTGTGTGTTCAGTTTTTTTTTGAGGGGACAGCAAATTTACACTGTTATGCCCCGTACACACGGTCGGACATTGATCAGACATTTCGACAACAAAATCCATCTGATTTTTTCCGACGCATGTTGGCTCAAACTTGTCTTGCATACACACGGTCATACAAAGTCGTCGGAATTTCCGGGCGTCAAGAACGCGATGGCGTAAAACGCGTACATTGGGACTATAAATGGGGCAGTAACCAATAGCTTTCGTCTTTTAATTTATTCTGAGCATGCGTGGCACTTTGTGCGTCGGATTTGTGTACACACAATCGGTATTTAAGCGATCGGATTTTGTTGTCGGAAAATTTTATATCCTGCTCTCAAACTTTGTGTGTCGGAAATTCCGACGGAAAAAGTCAGATGCAGCCCACACATGATCGGAATTTCCGACAACACAATCCTATCGCACTTTTTCCATCGGAAAATCCGATCGTGTGTACAGGGCGTTATACAAGCTGTACACTCACTATTTTACATTGTAGCTAAGTATCATTTCTTCAGTGTTGTCACATGAAAAGATAGAATAAAATATTTACAAAAATGTGAGGGGTGTACTCAGTGAAGGTGTTCCATCGACCACTTTTCCTGCACATGCATAAGCACAGCTCAGCGCGGGCGAAGATGTGCTGCAGTACTCTGCAAGGTCTGAGCTCCTTTGATGCATTTGCACTGTACTATAAAAAATGGCAGTGCCCTTGGAAAGGGGGGGTGTGTAGGCGTTTGAAGTTCTTCTTTAACTACAGCAGAGAAAAATTGGTACTTTTCCTGCAAGACAGGGATGTGCTGTGTTGCAGAACAGTGTAAGGCCTCATTCACACGAGGCGGACTCCGTTTCCACGGAGCCCGCCTTGGTCTGCCGGCTCAGCGGGAGATCTCTCCGTTGATGATGACAGGTCCCTCTCTGCTCACTGAGCGGGGAGGGGCTTGTCAGGTGCCGCTGCTGCCTATGGAAGGATCGGATGAAAACGAACAGCATGTCTGTTTTCGTCAGATCTCACCCGATCCGCCAGCAACGGATCCGGACGTAGGGCCATCCGTCTGCTTTTAGCGGATCAGATGGGGTCGGATGTCAGCGGACATGTCTCCGCTGACATCCGTCACTCCATAGGCTAACATGGAGCGCCCGTTCAGGTCCGCCGTCAAAACTGACAGGTGGACCTGAACGGTCCGATCGTGTGAAAGCAGTCTAAATCTCAGAACTGGATGAACAGGCATATTATTATTATTATACAGGATTTATATAGCGCAACGGTTTACGCAGCGCTTTACAATATAAAAAGGAGACAATACAGTTATAATACAATAAAATACAAGAGGATTAAGAGGGCCCTGCTCAGAAGAGCTTACACTCTAATAGCATACAAACCTGCTGGCAGGTAAAGATGCTCCCTTTTCCCTCCATTTCATCTGCGTATTTAGTCATTTACATTGATTTTAGTTTTAATCATTACTTCTGAAATGGGATCTAATTAAGAAGCTTTGGTGATAATTGACCACAATAATTAATACATTTATATAAATTTACAGTTGCTTTGATCCAGATCTCTTTTGTCAGCGTGTTATTTTAGTCTGCTGTATACAAAGTTTACACATGAGAGAATAGCTCATAGAAAGCCTCAGGAGTAGCTACGATATTTCTAATATAGAGGATATGACAGCAGACCACTTACAGCAGTAAAAGCACAGAGAGAGGGCACTAGATGTTCCGCTGTATTGTATACGGGTTGTACATTTATAGCACCGCTACCTGTCAAGTACCATTGTCATCTTTCAGATACAAGCAGCCTCTCTCTAAGGGTTATTTCTGTTCTTCACTAGTTCTACACTAGTTCATAAATCTTTGAGATTTCATATATAAATACTGAGCTCTATTGATATTATTGACGTTTTTCACAGGGAGTCAAACTTCATTGGATGTTCTGCCAACCTGCAGTTGCGAGATGATTACTGTTTTTCATTTAGGTGATGCAATCTTCAGTTATTTCTTTTCTGTTCCAGACTGAACTCAAAA
Source organism: Aquarana catesbeiana (assembly GCF_042186555.1). NCBI lineage: Eukaryota > Metazoa > Chordata > Amphibia > Anura > Ranidae > Aquarana > Aquarana catesbeiana. The sequence continues at coordinate 93,284,085 of NC_133324.1, read as the reverse complement.
TTACATTACAGTTTGCTTGAATCATCAGCGAGTGTTTCATAAAGGTGATTTTGATGAAATTTTAGTAATGGTCAGGGGATGATAACATTGGTAAAAGCCTCCATGGGACTGCTATGTAATAAATCACGGACTGCTATGTAATAAATCACGGAGAGCAAATTAACCACTTCAGCCCCGGAAGGATTTACCCCCTTTGATGACCAGGCCATTCTTTGTGATACGGCACTGCGTCGCTTTAACTGACAATTGCGCGGTCGTTCGATGTTGTACACAAACAAAATGTATGTCCTTTTTTTCCTACAAATAGAGCTTTCTTTTGGTGGCATTTGATCAACTCTGCGTTTTTTAAATTTTTGTGCTATAAACAAATATATTATTTGTGCTAAATAAATATACAAAAAACATTTAAAAAAAAAATTCTTCATCAGTTTAGGCCAATATGTATCCTTCTACATATTTTTGTTGAAAAAAAAAACGCAAAAAGTGTATATTGATTGGTTTGCGCAAAAGTTATAGCGTCTACAAAAAAGGGATATATTTGTGGAATTTTTATTGTACTTTTTTTTTTTTACTAGTAATGGCACAAAACATAAATACACCACTGGTTGGGACCCTTACTTTTTAATTTATTTATAAACGATATAGGGTTTGGGATTAAAAGTACCATTTTAGTTTTGTAGATAACACCAAGCTATGCAGTGTTATCTGCAAAGACAGGATGTCTCCAACTTAAAAGACAATATCAATGCACTATTTAATTGGGCAACTATGTGGAAAATTAGGTTTAATGTTGATAAATGTAAAGTTACGCACTGGGAGGCTAAAAGCATGCATGCACCATACATTGTACATTCTAGGAGGAGAACAGCTGGGGAGTCAGTAATGGAGGATGATCCGAATGGTCTGGTAGATCATAGAATTAATAATAGCTTGCAATGCCAAATAGCAGTTTTCAAAGTAAGCAAAATAATTTCTTGTATTAAAAGAGGTATGGACTCCAGAGAGAGAGACATCATGTTGCCCCTGTGCATCATCCTCCTGTTCATTCTGAGATCCATTCTCCTCTTGCACCCACATCCAGAAACATTGGCTATGGTTCCATGGACCCAAAACTTCTTGATAATATTAGCAACCTTGGTCACAGGAACATGAACTCTTTAAGCCTAGGTTCACATTAGAATGCGGTGCAGCAAACCCACGATCTGTGCACATTTCCTGAACCGCATTCAAATGACACTACCCTTGATCTGCAGCAGGTGCCAGGGCTATCTTAAGGACATCCCAAATGCCGGTCACAAATCCATTTGCCTGCACCAGATCGCATGGTAAAAAATGACCATTCAACCCAGTTGCAGTGAGGTTCCAAAATTGTTGCATGCATGACTTTGGTGCATTGTGGTAGAATTTGAGCTCATTCAAAATAAAATGGGCTCAAATCACACCGCACTGAATCGCATGTAAATGGTACAGGAATGCGGTGCGGTTCCTGTGCAATTCATATGCGATTCATTGTATGAACCAAAGCGAAATGGTTTTGTAGCCTTTATATCACCATGCTTGTTTACTAATCTCTTGCATTCCGCCTTAGACAACTCTCTACCTATCTTTCTCTTGTCAAAGTTGACTATACTACACACTAAAGTGATCCTTAAATTCTAAGGGTCACCAATAATTATGTTCATGGCATTTTATTTGGGTTATTATTTATATGGATATGTTAAGTCATTAGGCAAAAACAGTGTCTGCTCTATGGACTATGGATTAATGAATGGCGAGTGCCAATTAATTGTCAGTTTCAACTTATTTTCTAGCTATCTATCTAATCTAGTGTTTCTCAACCTTTTTTCAATCAAGGCACCCTTTAAAATTATAGATAATCTCTAGGCACCCTCCAAAATTATGGACAGGCTTAAGGCGCCCCATTCTAAAATGTAAAAACTATTCTGATAGTTTTACATAATGCAGCAACATCAATACACGTAGGACACCCAACATTAGAGGTGATTTATTCTTCCAAAGCAAATACACGTTTGCAAACTGGTACTGACTAATATCCCAATCTTTCTTTTCTCCCTCAGTTTTCTTCCATCACTCAGCTAATGAACCCCAAAGCTGATGAAGAGAGGCAGGGGAGGGTCAAATAAGGATTATATGCAGGCAATTGACATCCGCCTTTTCAACTGATGATGTCATTGGTCATTAGGAGTTTGGCAGCTAGAGGGTTGTAATGGTGTACAATGAAAACCTGAAAACCTGTGGCTTTGTGTAACTTAAAGGCAAGTTTCATCCACCCACTGGCTTTTATCCAATTTTGGTTCAATTTTTAGGCATTTTGCCAAGGCACCCCTGAAGAAACCTCAAGGCACACCAGGGTGTCTGAGCTACAACCTTCAGAGCATGGTTTACCAGAGAGCACCCTCCAGGGGCAGCACGTTAAGGGTTTTTTTTTAACATTTTCTTGGCACTCATAGTCTTCTGGGTATGTAGACACATAATTTAACTGTTTCATCAATGCAGTAGGTAGGGAGCAGATAGAGAGGTATTATTAATGTGTGAGTGGGCCTTAAAACACGCAGAGAATATCAGCAGTCTTGGTTCCACATTACATCAATAATATCTATTTTGCTTACCTATTCAGAGAAAAATTGATTTTGTTATTATAAGTTACAGCCGAATACAATTGATACAGTACAAAGGATATAGTTTAAGAAAATTGCATTTGTTATCTCAGTGTACAGTTGTATTACAGCTTTTATTTCTGACATATCTGTACTCATCTTGCAGGCTTTTCCTGAAATATATTTAAAATTATTTTATGCTGGAGAAAAACAGGATGCTGCTCATAACACAGTGATGAGCTCCGAATAGCAAAACAATTTATGCTCATATATAAAGACTCTGCAACATTTGGGTTAGAGTTGGACAATGTTAAAATGGCATGTGAAGGATGTTGGGGATAAAGTAGAAAGTGCAGCTGGTTTGTATATACTGTGTGTGTGTGTGTGTATATATATATATATATATATACACAAAATATCTCACAAAAGTGAGTTATTAGCCATTTTCCCTCCCTGGTCTCATGTATGTAACTCGTTAGTGTTACAAGGCCTCGGGTGTGAATGGGGAGCAGGAGTGGTAAATTTGGTGTTATCGCTCTCACTCTCTCATACTGGTCACTGGAAGTTCAACATGGTACCTCATGACTCTCTGAGGATCTGAAAAAAAGAATTGTTGCTCTACATAAAGATAGCCTAGGCTATAAGAAGATTGCTAAGACCCTGAAACTGAGCTGCAGCAGGGTGGCCAAGACCATACAGTGGTTTAACAGGACAGGTTCCACTCAGAACAGGCCTCGCCATGGTTGACCAAATAAGTTGAGTGCATGTGCTCAGCGTCATATTCAGAGGTTGTCTTTGGGAAATAGAGGTATGAGTGCTGCCAGTATTACTGCAGAGGTTGAAGGGGTGGGGGGTCAGCCTGTCAATGCTCAGACCATACACCGCACACTGCATCAAATTGGTCTGCATGGCTGTCATCCCAAAAGGAAGCCTCTTCTAAAGATGATGCACAAGAAAGCCCGCAAACAGTTTGCTGGAGACAAGCAGACTACGGACATGGATTACTGTAATCATGTCCTGTGGTCTGATGAGACCAAGATAAACTTATTTGGTTCAGATGGTGTCAAGCGTGTGTGGCGGCAACCAGGTGAGGAGTACAAAGACAAGTGTGTCTTGGCTACAGTCAAGCATGGTGGTGGGCGTGTTATGGTCTGGGGCTGCATGAGTGCTGCCGGCACTGGGGAGCTACAGTTCATTGAGGGAACCATGAATGCCAACATGTGCTGTGACATACTGAAGCACAGCATTACCCCCTCCCTTCGGAGACTGGGCCGCAGGACAGTATTCCAACATGATAATGACCCCAAACAATTACCCTCAGCTTCTTGCTAAAGAAGCTGAGGGTAAAGGTGATGGACTTGCCATGTCTCCAGACCTAAACCCTATTGAGCATCTGTGGGGCATCCTCAAATGGAAGATGGAGGAGCGCAAGGTCTCTAACATCCATCAGCTCCATGATGTCATCATGGAGTACTGGAAGAGGACTCCAGTGGCAACCTGTGAAGCTCTGGTGAGAGGGTTAAGGCAGTGCTGGAAAATAATGGTGGCCATACAAAATATTGACACTTTGGGCCCAATTTGGACATTTTCACTTAGGGGTTTACTCACTTTTGTTGCCAGCGGTTTAGCCATTAATGGGTGTGTGTTGAGTTATTTTGAGGGGACAGCAAATTTACACTGTTATACAAGCTGTACACTCACTACTTTACATTGTAGCAAAGTGTAATTTCTTCAGTGTTGTCACATGAAAAAATATAATAAAATAATTACAAAAATGTGAGGGGCGTACCCACTTTCGCGAGATACTGTATGTATATATATATATTTTTTTTTTTCCAATGAAAAAGTACAGATGGCCATGGTAATTACTAGACAGTGTAGCATGTTATAAAAAAACTCCCATCTCCACTATTCCAAAAAAGTATTGTATTCTGGTAACTGTAATGCCGCGTACACACGGCCAGATTTGCGAACGGTCTAAACTCCGTCGGCATTTCCGACGTAGAGATTTAGAACGTGTTCTATATCTGAGTCCGTCGGAAATGCCGACAGAAAAAGTCCGATGGGGCATACACACGGTCGGAATGTCCGACCGAAAGCTCTCATTGGACTTTTTCTGTCGGGAAGTCCGGCCGTGTGTACGCGGCATAAGGGGTTAATACATGTAATGACAGCATTCAGTCTTTGAATATAATTTTTATGTTACGCCTTCATTTATGTTTTTCTCCACATTTACAGATCACGCTCTACAATAAAATAACAGTGACGCACAGATCATACTGTGCTCCCCAGAAACTGTTTCAATTTGGATGACTGTCCAAGATGCGGGGGCTCTCCCAGCACTCTCATTCATATGTGTTGGAGGTGTCCCTAATAACATAGGTATTGGACAGCCGTCCTTTGTACCAAAAACTGTGTTTTCGAATTATCCTTTTTGTTGAACTTCATATTGTGTTTGTTAGGCTACATGGATGAAGAAATTATACCTTCCACCATACAGATCCAAGTGCTCTGTTGTCTTTTCCAAGCTCGTAAACTTATTGCCCAGAAGTGGTTAGCATCCCCACCACCTACCCACTCAGATTGGCTAAAGGTCGTAAATGGCATGATAGTGAAGAAAAAATGTATCTATACCAAGCAGGGATGTCCTGGGAAATTTGATAAATTATAGGAGCACCGGTTGAACACTCCAGGAAAAGCCCCTAGATTCCAATGTATTTGATAGGCTACTTGCATGATTCAAAAAGTCAGACTATTATTCTTTTCATTTACAAGCTGTAAGTGATCACATACTCCTAAGGGCTCTACTTTCCTACAGCCCCTTACAGGGGGGCAATGGTGCCTTATATGGAGAGAAGGCTAGCTGAAAATATCTACAGTGGAGATTGCGTAATTAATCTTGTTTGAGGTATGCTGATGATTGAAATAACTCAAGTCAACAGGTTGCATTGACAGTTGTTTATTGAATGATATTACTCTACAAAAAAATGTATTGTAATTGGGCTTATTGTAATGAATTGCCCTCTGTACTGTTTATTTACTTTGTATTGTTTTTTTTTTTTGTTTTTGGTTTGGGGTTTCCAATGTTCGGAGAACCGGGGGGGAGGTTGGAAGGGTTGGTGGGAAAGGGGTTCCTTTTTGGTAAGTTTTTTTTTTTTTTATGTATGTGATATAAACTTTCAATAAAAAATAACTTAGTAATAGCGACAGGGATGGGACAAAATATAACATTGTCATCTCTGCATGGAAAAAAATTGTAGTTAGGAATGTAAATCCAATGTACCATTTGCAAGCCAGATCCCTTGGAATACACAGCTGGATAACAGCAGTTCCTGTCTATAGTCAGTTTTAAAGTGAAATTGAGCTCAAAAATTGAGCTAAAAATGCCTAAGCAGTACCATGAAAAATGTAACTTTGGTCCTAAAGCCCTCCAGAAAAATAGCACTGCACTCCCTGTGCCTGGATCCTCATTACTGTATATCTACAGTGTGGTATCATCTAAGGCACTGGTGCCTCTGACTACTAATCTCATGAGAGTGAGATTTACTAAAGTCTCTACTGTAAAGCTCACTATTCTCCTTGCTGAAAAGGAAGTTGTACATGAAGACTTTTGGTAGAAGGATCTCCCTGCTTCTACTTCATTTATTCTGTGAAAATGTGCTTTCTGAACCTTTCCTGTTGTTCATCGATTATTCCTCCACCAGCCACCAGATCACAAGTCATGAAGGAGGGCAGCTCTGACATCAAGAAGAAAATCCTAGCAAGATGGGTTTAAATAGAGACATAGTACAGAACAAGGCATGGTAAGCCAGTAATGGGGAAAACATTTCCTGCAGGGAGACCACAAGCGATACTAGTGACTAGTCCTTTGCCCTCTGTTTTGGCACAGCTTCCACAGTTTAGGACCTCTTTAAAGTGAACCTGTTACCAGATTTTAAATGCAAATCCAAACACACCATTTACATTTTTTTCAAAGCTGTTTATATGAATATTTTGATTCAATAAAAGGATTTAAATGGTGGATATTACCTAAGACTTAATTTTTTTCCCCAATTAATCCTACAACTCAAGTTTAAAGCACCCACAAAAACCTTGTATGTCTGACTTTATTGGTACCAGAGGACAGACACATCAATATGGAGGTCAACGCTTTTCACATCCATAAGCTTCTTCAGGACCTTTATATCTTGGTAGCAAAGAAAATTGGCCTAACTGAAAAAAACACATGAAATAAATATGTGACTAAAAATATATCAACATATTTAACAACATATACTGTCATCTGTGTCACTTACAAATCGCTTTTAGAGAACTCGGCAAGAATTCAGTGATACAATGTCGGGTGTCAATACAGCAACTATGTGGTCAACAGGGCACTCTCCTCTAGTATATATGGTTGGTCCCCCTTTCATCAGTTGGAGTTAATCATAGACCCCTTGAAGTAAGTGAAATTTGGGTTGGGAGATGGTTTCCACCCATGCTTACCTTTGCCCCTGTCCTTAAATACGCCCCGCCTTCTTATTTGTTCTTTCTCTGCAATAAATTTAGATACCTACTATCCTTATGACCAAGCACCACCCATGAAACATCGTAAGGCTGCCAAGTTGACCACATAGTTACTGTATTGACACCCGAAATATATTTATTTAAGCAGCGCTGGTGATGTCGCTGGCACATGTGCTCTCAATGGATAGCGTGCCGTCCATTGAGAGAGCTGTGCCACTGCTGTGACTCACGCATATGAGTGATGACATTGCGCCTCGGCTAATCCAATAGCCGCAGCTCAGGGACCCGGAAGGAAGACCAGGGGAAGATGAAAGCCCTGTCAGCAGTGACAGGGCTCCACTGGAGGGCTTTGTTTTCAGTTAAATCTTTCATCATGTGCTAGTATGCGATGCATACTAGCACATTATGACATTGACTTGTGGGGGGGGGATTTTTTTTTTCCGCGGTTTACTACTGCTTTGATGGGTTGTATTTTACACACTTTCATCCTTTGGAATTTAAAGCGGAATTTCACTCTCCCAATCAACATCGACTATTTTTAATCCTTATGCCATGAGCATTAGTAAATAGATAGGAAAGTTTACCATATTTACTAGTTTTAAATTTTTTTTTTACATTTCTTCAGTTTGTAGCACCCTCTAGTGTGCCAGAAATGTAAATAGGTATTTTTTTGTAGTGTAGGTAAATTTAGGCTTGGCTGGCAGCCAAGCCTGTGTGTTTTGAATTTGGGTCAGGGTGAGTGACTCAGGGAGGCTGGAATTACTCATCAGGTAGCATCTCTGATACCTTCCCCTTACTTGCTGGAACTTTGCAGAAAATTCCAGAAGAATTTGAGGGAAGTTAGGAGGAGCTGCCTGGAGTATTGATGAGGGCCCCAACCAATCAATGGGCAAATGGGCTGGCAGGGGGAGGGACCTCTTAAATACTATGGGTCAGTCCAGCAGGGGCAGTGGAGTTTGGGTGAAGGCTGGTGATGGAGTGCTGAGGAGGCTGTCAGAGGCCCTTGAGGGTAGCCCCCTAGTTGGGGGGGTGACCTCGGGCCTGGGAGCTCGGGTGCTGTAGGGATCCTCTGAAAACTCAAGGAGGAGTTCTGTCCAGAGGCACGCGAGCACGTCCAGGTGATCTCCAGGGAGAAGACAGGGTGGCTGATGAGTGATACAGTCGGGGAGGACTGAGAGACAGCCTGAGAGGACTGAGGAGTGGAAGTCTGGGATGGCTGTAGAGTCAGTCTGGGAGGACTGTGGAAGATTAGCCAAGAGGGCTAGTGAAAGGGGCAGCTGCAGCCAAGAGGGCTGGCAGTGCCTGAAGAGGTGGTGCTGGGATCAGTAGCCACAGGAAGGTAGCTGGACACTGGGACTTTTGCTGGATCTGACAGTGTGCCCAGTCAGATCCCACCTAAACAGTGTTCCAGCTAGGCCTGAGTGTTTCTGCAAGCAAGTGAAGTCCTGGAGGAAGTGGTGTACATAGAAGTGTATATAGTTGGGTGTCCATGAAGAGACTTTGTTCCAGTCTCGTGGGCATTTACCCCTATCCCCAGCCAAGTTATTAACCCTTACATAAAAAAACCCAAAAAACTAAGCTGCATGGACTGTTTCCTCTCAGAGAGCCTGTGGAAAATTTGGTGTGCCTGGCTGTGTAGGGTGGGGGATCCCTATTCACCAGCGGCTCCTACGATGGATGCTCTATAAGTTACTTCCTGGTTTCCAGACCTAGCCAAATGATGTCATACATCCCAGGAGTCTTCGGGAGGGGAGGAGGAGGTTTTCTCAGCTAAGCACACCTTCCTGCCTGCATGCCTGAGCTAAGGTCAGATGGATTCCAGGAAGTAAATGCTAAATGAATCATCTGCTCTTACTCAAGATGGCAGAAATGGTAGAGGGATGTTTTTCAAAGTGATTTCTCAGAAAAATAAAGCATAGAGAAATGGATGGATAGGGGGAGTTTGCTTTGCATATTAAAATTAATTAAATAGTGTTTTTGGTTTGTGGTGCTGAGATACAGTGCAGTTCCACTCTAAGAAAGGTACTAAAGTAACAATAGCTACTTTTACAGATGTTTAAAATGAAATGCAGTGCCCGGGCTTGGTGTTGGAGGAGGCCCTGGCTTGGTGTTGGAGTAGATCGGGGAGGGTGGTCAGTATAGTCAGAGCTCTGGGCAGACAGACTCATGTCAGAGGACACCTTGCAGACACTTTCTGAGGGGACATCAAGAATTTAGTTTGGTGCAGTATCTGGTGAACGAGAATGAGCCTGAGGAGTGTTGGATCGCTGTCAGACCACCTATAATTTAGTGGTCCACGCTTGAGGATAAGATGGAGGATTATTATTTTACCAACAACTGTATACATGTCAACACACTTTGGGTGTTCTATGAGATTCATTGATTTTTATTAGAATGGACTTTAAGCGCTGCATTTCATTTTAAATATTCTGCGAATTGTCACCTACAATTTATTCTAGCTGCAGTCCGCAATCCGAGTGCAGTGAAATTCTTCTTGTTTGTACTTGTACAGATATAAATAATGCAAAATCTGCAGTCGATAATTCAACTGTGGTGATCAAACATTTAACAAATCGTATTTTCAAGTCTGCAAAATAGCACCCAATAAAGAAGTGGGCGCTCCTGCCACAGCAGAGATCCAGGTCTCCCAACCTATGACTGTTCCAAAACAACTAGTGATGACAAAAATGTCCAGCCATGTTACAGTGCCTTGATAAAGTATTCATACCCCTTGAGATTTTTCACATTTTGTCATGCTACAGCCAAACACGTAAATGTATTTTATTGGGATTTTATGTAATAGACCAACACAAAGTGGCACATAATTGTGAAGTGGAAGGAAAATGATAGATGGTTTTCAACACTCTTTACAAATAAATATGTGAAAAATGTGGCGTGCATTTGTATTCAGCCCCCCTGAGTCAATACTTTGTAGAACCACCTTTCACTGCAATTACCGCTGCAAGTCTTTTTGGGGATGTCTCTACCAGCTTTGCACATCTAGAGTGACATTTTTGCCCATTCTTCTTTGCAAAATAGCTCAAGCTCTGTCAGATTGGATGGAGAGCGTCTGTGAACAGCAATTTTTAAGTCTTGCTACAGATTCTCAATTGGATTTAGGTCTGGACTTTGACTGGGCCATTCTAACACATGCATATGCTTTGATCTAAACCATTCCATTGTAGCTCTGGCTGTATACATACCTCCCAACTGTCCCTGATTTGGAGGGACTGTCCCTGATTTGGAGCAATGTTCCTCTGTCCATCATTCCTCCTCAATTGTCCCTCATTTTGGTCTGATCTATATAGATGTATATAAAATTCACTTTTTATCTATCAAAAAGTGTTTCCCAGCGCTAAACCTTTCATCCAATTTCTAAATTGCTGCATGTGTAAATTCCAAAAGCCAATATGAAGGAATAGTAGTGGTAAAAAAAAGCACTAGTGGGTTTAACCAATTTAGTTTTTTTGTACAATTCTCCTTTAAGGGGGCGTGTCAAGAGGTGTGTCCTATGCCTGCATACTTTTGCTGATAGGTGTCCCTCATTCTATCTCAAAATGTTGGGAGGTATGTGTATGTTTAGGGCCATTCTCCTGCTGGAAGGTGAATGTCCTCCCCAGTCTCAAGTCTTTTGTAGACTCTTAGCAGGTTTTCTTCTAAGATTGCCCTGTATTTGGTTCCATCCATCTTCCCATCAACTCTGACCAGCTTCCCTGTCCCTGCTGAGGAAAAGCATCTCCACGGCATGATGCTGCCACCATCTTGTTTCACGGTGGGGATGGTTTGTTCAGGGTGATGTGCAGTGTTAGTTTTTAGCTACATATAGCGTTTTGCTTTTAGGGCAAAAAGTTTAATTTTGATCTCATCTGACCAGAGCACCTTCTTCCACATGTTTGATGTGTCCCCCACATGGCTTCTCCCAAACTGCAAAAGGGACTTTTTATGGCTTTTTTTCAACAATGGCTTTCTTCTTGCCACTCTTCTATAAAGGGCAGATTTGTGAAGTGCACGACTAATAGTTGTCCTGTGGACAGATTCTCCCACCTAAGCTGTGGAACTCTGCATCTCCTTCAGATTTACCATGGGCCTCTTGGCTGCTTCTCTGATTAATGCTCTCCTTGCCCGACCTCTCAGTTTAGGTGGACGGCCATGTCTTGGTAGGTTTGCCACACTCTTTCCGTTTTCGGATTATGGATTGAACAGTGCTCTGTGAGATGTTCAAAGCTTGGGATATTTTTTTACAACCTAACGCTGGTTTAGACTTCTCAACAGCTTTATCCCTGACCTGTCTGGTGTGTTCCTTGGCTTTTATAATGCAGTTTGTTCACCAAGGTTCTCTAACAAATATCTGAGGGCTTCACAGAACAGCTGTATTTATATTGAGATTAAATTACACACAGGTGGACTCTATTTACTAATTAGGTGACTTCTGAAGACAATTGCTTCCACTAGATTTAAAGGGAGTAAAGGGGGCTGAATACAAATGCACACCACACTTTTCAGATACTTTTTCGTAAAAAATTTTGAAAACCATTTATCATTTTTCTTCCACTTCACAATTATGTGCCACTTTGTGTGGGTCTCTCACATAAAATCCCAATAAAATACATTTATGTTTTTGGTTGTAACATGACAAAATGTGGAAAATTTCAAGGGGTGTGAATACTTTTTCAAGGCACTGTATATTTAAAACATGTCCCCTGCCGAGTCAGACCTATAGCTCATACCTACTGCTGATTGAAGATCCCTAGTTTGGTTTAGGAGAGAATGTGTCACATATCTGCAGAGAGACAGCTGATTCTAAACAGCAATTATCCTTCTCTGCAGCATGCTGGCAGGACACAGGCTTTTCTACTCAGATTATGGCTGCGTTCTAAAGAAAACAGACTGTAAATATGGCCACAGATATATAGATTTAGTTCAGCTACGCAAAAGAAGTCCAACAGATTCCCCCATCCACGCAAGCAGCACGGATGGATGAATCCCACCTGCTAGGCTGTAGGTGGGGTGCAGAGTGGTGCAGCGGCAATAACACACACAGTCCAGTGCGATTAAAAAACTTGTATTGAAATAATGTAAAGACAGTTCACAATAAACCCGGCAGAAAGACAGTCCAAACCAGGAACACTCACAAATCCAGAAACGTGTAGAGAGCAGGTTTCAGCCGAACAGGCAGCGCCTGATAGGAGGGCTAGAGTGCGGCCTGGCCATCTTGTGCCCAAACAGGAAGGAGTCCAGAGAAGTTGCAAGTCCTACGCTTTCCCTCCTCTTCAGGAACCTTTCCCTACCTCTAGTTCTGTCCTTACCAAGTGGGGTACCTGTCTCTACTCTACCCACACCCAAATGCACGCCAACCTGGGAGCCAGGGCCTTAAATAGGCTCTGCCTGACCCAAGATGGCTGCTAGAGTCACATGGGGCAGGATCATGCAATTGGATCGCTTCTCCAGTGACCCAGAAAATCAGAAGAACCATGTTCCTCTTGACTTGCTCTCCAACTGTGGTGCCGCTGTGAAAGAGCGCCACCTGCAGTGGAGAAAGTAGACTGCACCTGCCTACAAGGATATTGTATTTGACAGCTGCCACCACTGGCTGTCAGAATGTTAGAATTGTGCCTCCATCTGATTGGATACAGGCGCTACTCAGCCAACAATTTTCCAACAGGCTTCTTCAGCAAAAGTCGATTGAACAAGCCAGGCCGACAGGAGCTGGCTGAAACTTGAGCAGTGAATGGCCAGCTTAGGAATAATGTCCCACCGGTACTCAAAATATATATATATATATATATATATATATATATATATATATATATATAATTATTATACAGTATTTATATAGCGCTGACAGTTTACGCAGTGCTTTATAACATTAGGGCAGACAGTACAAGTACAATACAATTCAATACAGGAGGAATCAGAGGGCCCTGCTCATTAGAGCTTACAATCTAGGAGGGAGGGTCAAGTTATACAAAAGGGTAATAGCTGTGTGAGATGAGCTAATGGAGAAAATAGTGCAGTTGTTAGATGGAGGCAGGATAGGCTTCTCTGAAGAGGAAAGTTTTCAGGGATCGCCTAAAGGTGGATAAATTTGGAGACAGTCTGACAGATTGGGGTAGGGAATTCCAGAGGATGGGCGAGGCCCGGAAGAAGTCCTGGAGGCAGATAAGGGAGGAGGTGATGAGGGAGCTAGAGAGCAGGAGGTCTTGGGAGGAACGGAGATGGCGATTAGGTTGGTATTTTGAGAATAGGTTAGTGATGTAGCTGGGGGCAGAGTTGTGGATGGCTTTGTAACTTATTGTTAGTATTTTGAATTTAATTTGTTGGGCGAGTGGTAGCCAATGGAGGGATTGGCAGAGAGGGGTAGCAGCCACTGAGCGGTTTGTAAGGTGGATGAGTCTGGCAGCAGCATTCATGATGGACTGAAGGGGAGATAGTCTATTTAAAGGTAAGCCAATGAGGAGGGAGTTGCAGTAGTCGAGGCGAGAGATAACCAGGGAGTGAATCAGGAGCTTTGTGGTTTCATTGGTTAGAAAGGGACGTAGTTTAGAGATGTTGCAGAGGTAGAGGTGGTAAGCTTTGGAAAGTGATTGAATGTGGGGCCGAAAGGAGAGTTCAGAATCCAGGATAACACCTAGCACCCTGACACGTGGGGACGGGTGGATGGTTTTGCCATTGCTCTTGACAGAGAAGTCAGTGGAAGAGGCACGTGGGGGAGGAAATATTATAAGCTAGGTTTTGGACAAGTTGAGTTTGAGGAAGTGGTGTGACATCCATATTGATATGTCCATTAGTTAGTGATGCGTGAGGAGACTGATGAAGTGAGTTGAGGGGTGGAGAGATAGATTTGTGTGTTGTCAGCATAGAAATGATATTGAAAGCCGTGAGAGGCTGACCCAGGGAAGAGGTGTAGATTGAAAATAAAAGAGGTCCAAGAACAGAACCTTGGGGGACCCCGACAGAGAAGGGAAGAGGAGTGGAGGAAGTGGATGACACTGAAGGTGCGTTGGGATAGGTAGGATGAGAGCCACTGAAGAGCACAGTCACGGAGACCGAGGGAGTAAAGTTTTTTGAGGAGGAGGGGGTGGTCAACCGTGTCAAAGGCAGCTGAAAGATCCAGAAGTAAGAGTACAGAATAGTGTCTGTTGGTTTGTGCAGTTAGTAGGTCATTTGTGAGTTTTAAAAGAGCAGTTTCTGTGTTGAGGGCGAAATCCAGATTAAATCCAGATTAAAGGGGATCAAGAAGGTTGTTTTTAATGAGGTGGTCACTCAGTTGGTTGTAAACCAGGCGCTCAAGTAGTTTAGAGGAAAAGGGGAGCAAGGAGATAGGGCGTAGGTTGTTAAGATTGGTAGGGTCCAAGGACGGCTTTTTAAGTATGGGAGTGACCAGTGCATGTTTTAGAGCATTGGGGAAGATGCCAGGGGTGAGGGAGAGATTGAAGATGTGGGTTAGAGAGTGTAGGATGGGGTCAGAGGGCGACCATAGCATTTGAGAGGGAATAGGGTCCAGGGGACAGGTGGTTAGGTGGGTGATAGAAAGGAGTTTAGCAACTTCGTCTGTAGTAGCAGATTTGAATAGGGGGAGTGTCAGTTGTACCTGTTGACATGGGGTCTTAGCTAGGGGAGATATCTGTAGAGTAGAGATTTCATCACGGATTGTATCAATCTTGTTTTTGAAGTGATTAGCGATCTCCTGGGCAGTGAGTAAGTCAGTGGGTGGAGGCGGTGGAGGACAAAGTAGAGAGTTAAAGGCAGAGAAGAGTTTACGGGGACTGGATGAGAAGGTGTTAATAAGAGTTGTAAAATAGGTTTGCTTGGCAGTGTGGAGGAAAGAATAGTATTTTTGGAGGGCAGATTTGTATTGGTTGAAGTCTTTGAGAGACTTAGTCTTGTGCCACAGACGCTCAAGAGCGCGACTACGTTTTTTGAGAATTTTAGTGTCATCTGTTTGCCAGGGTTGTAGGGGTCGAGGCCTAATTCTGCGTGTAGTGAGGGGAGCGAGCTTGTCCAGGGTGGAGGACAGGGATTTATTGTAGATGAACGTGGCTTGGTTGGAGCAGGACAGGGGAGAGATTTTGTCATAGAGGTGGTCAGTAGCAGAATAGAGGAGAGAGGAGTTGAAGTTGCGAAAGTTTCTACAGGTGATGGTTAGGCGATTGGAGGGAAAGGTGGTGGAAGACAGGGGGAGAGAGAAACTAATAAGGTGATGGTCGGAGAGAGGAAAAGGATTGTTTGAGAAGTTGCATGGAGTGCATAGGTAGGAGAATACAAGGTCAAGGGTGTTCCCATCAGAGTGAGTAGAAGCCTGTACCCATTGCTTCAGGTCAAATGAAGAGGTTAGACTAATGCCGCGTACACACGATCGGACTTTGTCCGGCTTACTTTTCGACGGACTTTACGACGGACATTCCGAATGAACGGACTTGCCTACACACAATCAACCAAAGTCCGACGGATTCGTACGTGATGACACGCGACCGGACTAAAACAAGGAAGTTCATAGCCAGTAGCCAATAGCTGCCCTAGCGTCGGTTTTTGTCCGTCGGACTAGCATACAGACGAGCGGACTTTTCGACCGGACTCGAGTCCATCGGACAGATTTGAAACATGTTTCAAATCTAAGTCCGTCAAACTTTTGAAAAAACAAAGTCCGCTGGAGCCCACACACGATCGAATTGTCCGACGAAATCCGGTACGCCGGACCAAGTATGCCGTAAAGTCCGATCGTGTGTACGCGGCATAAGAAGTTTAGAAGTAGCAGGAGTGTTTGTATTAGCAGGGATGTTTAAATCACCGAGAAGGATTGTGGGAATTTCCGAAGAGAGGAAGTAGGGTAGCCAGGCAGAGAACTCATCAAGGAAAGTCGATAATGGTCCAGGGGGCCGGTAGATCACAGCAATTCTTAGATATACATATATATATATATTTTTTTTTTTTTTTTTTTACAATATACAATATCAAACCATTCCAAGTTCTCCGCTTGTGAAGTGGTGTTTAGTGCATAACTCAGTATCAGGATCTTCCTAATGTTACATGGACACATTTTCATTTTGAAATAATAATCCCATAATATCACAGTAATAACTTGAAAAAACACGTTCCTTTGCCTCTTTTATACAAATTAGATTCACTTTCGATATCTGCTCTTTATTTATTAGTTTCTTGTACAATATTACAGTCTAAACGCAGAAGAGGAAATGAATAAATACAGTTTTTGCTTGAAAACCATTCATCTATGTCTAAAATATGAAGAAACAGTCAGATAAAGCCACAGAGAAAAGATTGAATCAAATCTTCATATAGCTCAGCAGAACATGTAAGAAATAAGCAAGAGCCTACTTCATGTATGTTCTGCAAAGATTTTTTAGGGCTTGTTCACACCACAAAAACGCTCTCCAGATCTGTTCCGGATGCGTTTCTGTATGCGCGTTTTTAACGTGTTCTGGTGCATTTTGATGCATTCCAGAAGCTTTTTTTCCTGTTTTTGTAGATACCACTGGCTGTCATAATATTAGAATTGTGCCTGCATCTGATTGGATGCAGGTGCTACTCAGCCAACAATTTTCCGACAGGAGTCTTCAGCAAAAGTCCATTGAACAAGGCAGGCCGACAGGAGTTGGCTGAAACTTGAGCAGTATAGTATATGGTTAGCGTAGGAAAAAAGTCTGGATGCGTTTCTGTTTGTGCATTTTTAATGCGTTCTGATGCATTTTTTATGCTTTTCCGGGTGCATTCCAGGTTTTTTTTCTTTTTCCTGTTTTTTTTTTTTTTCACTGTGGGGTCTGGTGCGTTTTTGATGTGTTCCAGTGGATTCCGTTGAATTTTTTATGCGTTTTACTGCGTTCCAGTACAGTCCAGTGCAGGAAAAATGCAGCATGTTCTACTTTTTTTCTGGAACTGACCACAGTGGTGTGAACTATGCCATTGGAAACATATAACCTACTTTCCATGTGTTTTTGGTGCAGAAAAAAAACGCTCTGGACTGCATGTGGTGTGAACAGGCCCTTAAAGCGGTAGTAAGCCACATACTTTTTTTTTTAAATCGGGTAATTACATTACTGTAGGAAATCATTTCACGTCCCTCTGCTTTCCTGTTAAAAACTGACCACACTAAGCAGAAGAACACATCAGTTCTCTAGCTGTGCTGGGAGCTCAGTATGCTCTCCTCCAATGATCAGATTTGTCATGACACCCCCACCCCCCCAGCCTTTCATTGGGAAGATCAGTGTGCTGTTGCCTCTCCTCCCCCAGCTCTTATGCAGCTGGGAACAGAGGGATGGTGATCACTTATAAAAAAGGGAAAATGGTATTTATAATGTTTTCTTTATATTTATACATACACAAATGTTTTGCCTTTCATTTAAATTTGAAACTGAATGGGTTGTTTTACAAGGTAATCCTTTACAATCACTTTAAGTGGCATTTACTACCTGGTATGGTGCCTGTTTTCTTTTACTGTTGGGTACTAAGTATTACCTTCAGCGAATTCTTGTGATGTTGTATGTTTGTACACTCAATCTTGTGTGTCAGATGGGATGAGGTTCTTGAGAAGATCAAGGCTAAGAACAGAGGATCTTACATTCACACATTCGAGGTGGATGGAGGAATACCCCTGCCTCTGACAGTGGTAACTGTAGTGATATAGTAGTAGCTGGATAAATGTAGTGATATAGTAGTGGGATGATGATAATTTATTATTATAATTCAAGTTATTCCCGCAGCAATCAGTTCATCCAGAGAGATGCATTTATTGAGTCCCAGCACAGAACAAAGTTCACAAGATACTTGCAAGAGATGACAAAATCCAACGGACTAAATATTACAATGAACAGTAGCCTTCAGAGTCCCATTCGTCCTAGCATATATTAGCAAGCATAGAGACACTACAATCCAGCAGGTTTCCAAGGCACTCCGGCGCCCCCCCCCGCCTCTGGCCGCATGCGGTATTGCATCCCATTGAAGTCAATGCAGAACAAATTATTTTCATTTCCATTGACTTCAATGGGAAAACTCGCTTTGATATGCAAGTACTTTGGTTTACGAGCATACTCCTGGAACGGATTATGCTCGTAATCCGAGATTCCACTGTATATAGCTTCCATCCATGCAATAATGTGTATTATAATCTTGAGAAGGAATGTAATGTACATAATGATAATCATAAAAATGCCTATTTTCTTATGTGTATACATGTTTCTACGCAACTCCTTACTTATTATATAGTAAAAAAGCTCAGCTCTGCTTTGGAACCAAAGATGGCACCTACCCCTTACTGCCCCCGCACTGGATGTATGAGGAAGTAAGGAGAAGAACCAGCAATAACCAAGCCTCAGCAAGTTTCTGCATTCCTCTTGTATTTCAGCCAATGAGATGTACCTTTTAGACTGACATTTACATAGTACTGACGTATAATCCATTGTTCTTTGTGTATAAAACGTTGAGCACCGCCCTGCAATAAACAGAGATGAGGAAGTAAACGGCCTGAGCAGATGTCAGAGTGTCCGGCGTGCACGAACATCTACACTACAAATTAAAAACAGCAGTAGACATCTAATTTGAACCCAATTGTGGTTTTGATCCATCACAATCTAGACCTGTGCTCTCATCTTGAAGAAGAAAGAATGTAAGAAAGAATGAATGTCAGCCCAAATCTTCCCCTGAAATACTAGTCTGACACTGGGGGGGGGGGGGGGGGGTTCTGCTTGGTCAACCCAATATACTTTTTGATCTTATTGTTAATCAAGGTGTAATTACTGGCAATAACCTTTTAAAGTCACATTAGTGTTTACTAAGTAAACAGGCCACCATTTCCCATGAATACCATTCCTTTCAAGTCTGATCAGAAAAATTTAAATTTTTTAATCCCCTTTAGATAACTGCTTTGGCCCTTTTGATATGTAAAAATGCAACTTGTCTGCCAGCTGTGACAGGCCATAAATCATAGCCTATAGTACACACCTATGTACATATTAAAAAAAACTGTGTGTATGTATATGTATTTAAATTATCCTACATAAATTGTCCAACAGTACCCTCATTCACGATCATAAAGTGACTGGTGAAAAGTCCTATAATTCAACATCAAATAGGTGTATAAAAACAGTGTCCATAAATAATGTCATCCAAACATGCTTATGAAATCCTTGGTGCTGCAAATCATGCTCCGGTGCACTTCAGTGGCCCCCCTAGGTTATTGTGCTCACCTCAGAGCGTGTGACCCAACTGCTACACTGAGTCAAAACACGCTTTGGAGCCAACCCTGGGCTCTATATTGATTAACAAATGTCAGTCTCCAGCTTGGTATCAATGCAGCTCCATAGGCATTGAAGTAGAATAGTAAAGTATCGAACCAGGCAGAACTTAACCACTTCAGCCCCGGAAGGATTTACCCCCTTCCTGACCAGAGCACTTTTTACAATTTGGCACTGCGTCGCTTTAACTGCTAATTGCGCGGTCATGCAATGCTCTACCCAAACGAAATTTGCGTCCTTTTCTTCCCACAAATAGAGCTTTCTTTTGATGGTATTTGATCACCTCTGCCTTTTTATTTTTTGCGCTATAAACGGAAAAAGACTGAAAATTTTGAAAAAAAATGATGTTTTCTACTTTTTGTTATAAAAAAAATCGAATAAACTAAATTTTAGTCATACATTTAGGCCAAAATGTATTCGGCCACATGTCTTTGGTAAAAAAAATGTCAATAAACGTATATTTATTGGTTTGCGCAAAAGTTATAGCGTCTACAAACTAGGGTACATTTTCTGGAATTTACACAGCTTTTAGTTTATGACTGCCTATGTCATTTCTTGAGGTGCTAAAATGGCAGGGCAGTACAAACCCCCCCCAAATGACCCCATTTTGGAAAGTAGACACCCCAAGGAAATTGCTGAGAGGCATGTTGAGCCCATTGAATATTTATTTTTTTTGTCCCAAGTGATTGAATAATGACAAAAAAAAAAAAAAAAAAATTTACAAAAAGTTGTCACTAAATGATATATTGCTCACATAGGCCATGGGCATATGTGGAATTGCACCCCAAAATACATTCAGCTGCTTCTCCTGAGTATGGGGATACCACATGTGTGGCACTTTTTGGGAGCCTAGCCACGTACGGGGCCCCGAAAACCCAGCACCACCTTCAGGATTTCTAAGGGCACACATTTTTGATTTCACTCCTCACTACCTATCACAGTTTTGAAGGCCATAAAATGCCAAGATGGCACAACCCCCCCCCCCAAATGACCCCATTTTGGAAAGTAGACACCCTAAGCTATTTGCTGAGAGGCATGGTGAGTATTTTGCAGCTCTCATTTGTTTTTGAAAATGAAGAAAGTCCAGAAAAAAATTTTTTTTTTTTTCTTTTTTCAATTTTCAAAACCTTGTGACAAAAAGTGAGGTCTGCAAAATACTCACTATACCTCTCAGCAAATAGCTTGGGGTGTCTACTTTCCAAAATTGGGTCATTTGGGGGGGTTTGTGCCACCTGGGCATTCCATGGCCTCCGAAACTGTGATAGGCAGTGAAGAGTGAAATCAAAAATTTACGGCCTTAGAAAGCCTGAAGGCGGTGCTTGGTTTTCGGGGTCCCGTGCGCGGCTAGGCTCCCAAAAAGTCCAACACATGTGGTATCCCCGTACTCAGGAGAAGCAACAGAATTTATTTTGGGGTGTAATTTCACAAATCCCTATGGCATGTTTGAGCAATATAACATTTAGTGACAACTTTGTGCAAAAAAAAAAAAAAAAAAAAAATTTGTCTCTTTCCCGCAACTTGTGTCACAATATAAAATATTCCATGCACTCGACATGACTCTCAGCAAATAGCTTGGGGTGTCTACTTTCCAAAATGGGGTCATTTGGGGGGGTTTTGAACTGTCCTGGCATTTTATGCACAACATTTAGAAGCTTATGTCACACATCACCCACTCTTCTAACCACTTGAACACAAAGCCCTTTCTGACACTTTTTGATTACATGAAAAAATTATTTTTTTTTGCAAGAAAATTACTTTGAACCCCCAAACATTATATATTATTTTAAAGCAAATGCCCTACAGATGAAAATGGTGGGTGTTTCATTTTTTTTTTCACACAGTAATTGCGCAGCGATTTTTCAAACGCATTTTTTGTGGAAAAAACACACTTTTTTAAATTTTAATGCACTAAAACACACTATATTGCCCAAATGTTTGATGAAATAAAAAAGATGATCTTAGGCCGAGTACATGGATACCAAACATGACATGCTTTAAAATTGCGCACAAACGTGCAGTGGCAACAAAATTAATACATTTTTAAAAGCCTTTAAAAGCCTTTACAGGTTACCACTTTAGATTTACAGAGGAGGTCTACTGCTAAAATTACTGCCCTCGATCTGACCTTCGCGGTGATACCTCACATGCATAGTGCAATTGCTGTTTACATTTGACGCCAGACCGACGCTTGCGTTCGCCTTAGCGCGAGAGCAGGGGGGACAGGGGTGCTTTTTTTTTTTTTTTTTTTTTTTTTCTTTATTATTTTTTTGCTTTTTTATCTTATTTTTAAACTGTTCCTTTCATTTTTTTTTTTTAAAATCATTTTTATTGTTATCTCAGGGAATGTAAATATCCCCTATGATAGCAATAGGTAGTGACAGGTACTCTTTTTTGAAAAAATTGGGGTCTATTAGACCCTAGATCTCTCCTCTGCCCTCAAAGCATCTGACCACACCAAGATCGGTGTGATAAAATGCTTCCCCAATTTCCCAATAGCGCTATTTACATCCGGCGAAATCTAAGTCATAAAATGCTTGTAGCTTCCGGTTTCTTAGGCCATAGAGATGTTTGGAGCCACTCTGGTCTCTGATCAGCTCTATGGTCAGCTGGCTGAATCACCGGCTGCATTCTCAGGTTCCCTGTTGAGACAGGAGAGCCAGAGAAAAACACGGAAGACGGTGGGGGGGGGGCATTCCCTCCCACTGCTTGTAAAAGCAGTCTAGAGGCTAATTAGCCACTAGGATTGCTTTTACATGAAAGCCGACCGCTGGCTAAAAAGAATGATACCAAGATGATACCTAAACCTGCAGGCATCATTCTGGTATAACCACTCAAAGTCGTGAATGGCGTACCTGAAGACAAAAAAATGGTTAACAATAAAGCACAGTAAACTGTAAAGTATAAAAAATTGCATACCTGAAAAGCAAACATGATAAAACATAATAACAATAAAACATTGCAGAATAGAATACAGTAAAAAAGAGCAGAACAATAGAGAGAGAATAGAGAGAGAGAGAACAATAAAACGACAACTATTTTTTTTTATTTTTGTTTGTGGTTTTTTTTTTTTTTTTTTTTACACTTTTTTTTTGTAACTGTAACTTTTATAACTGTAACCGGTTCCAGGTTCGGGTCTCTCAAAATGCGAGGGCGGAGGGGCAAAACGCAGGTGCTAGCAGGTATCTGGGCTGATCCCACTAACACTGCGTTTTTGGGAACCCTAAACTGCTGGGGACGCTAGTATAGATCTGATCGGATCAGATATTGATCCGATCAGATACTATACCACTAAGGGAGGTGTACGGTGCGTGCGTGGGTGTTAGCGGTACTGGCGCTAACCTGACGCTGCCTGGGGCTGGTGCTTGCCATTTCACCAAAACGCTACCAAAAAAACTGTTAGCGTTCGCAGGGATCAGGCCTGACTCTGTGAACGCTGCAGTTATGCGTTTAGTGTTTTGCAAGTGTCAGTGATCGATCGATACTGCACTTGGGTGGGCTGGGCTGGGCCGGGCGGAGGGGCAAAACGCAGGTGCTAGCAGGTATCTGGGCTGATCCCGCTAACACTGCGTTTTTGGGAACCCTAAACTGCTGGGGACGCTAGTATAGATCTGATCGGATCAGATATTGATGCGTTCAGATACTATACCACTAAGGGAGGTGTACGGTGCGTGTACGGTGCGTGCGTGGGTGTTCGCGGTACTGGCGCTAATCTGACGCTGCCTGGGGTGACGCATATCACCGCCGGGCGATCAGGGGGCTAAACCTTTATTCGGTAATAAACGGCGGGTGCCCTGACACTATATAAAATAAACAAACTAACCAGCGTCACCCGTAACAGTTATACGGTGATCACTGGTGAAAGGGTTAACTAGGGGGCAATCAAGGGGTTAAAACATTTATTAGATAGTATATGGGGGTCCCTGTCGCTATAAAACGCTGACAGTGAACCTAAATATTTACGTCCCTAACTAGCGTCACCAGCGACACTAATACAGCGATCAGAAAAATGATCGCTTAGCGACACTGGTGACAGGGGGTGATCAAGGGGTTAAAACTTTATTAGGGGGGGTTAGGGGGGTACCCTAGACCTACAGGGGGCTAATACTAACTGCCCTACCACTGCTAACTGTCACAAACTGACACTATGCAGTAATCAGGAAAAAAACAAAACAAAACAAAAAAACTGCTTGGTGTCAGTTTGTGACAGGGGGGGGTGATTGGGGGGGGATCGGGGGGTGATCGGGGGGGGATCGGGGGTGTTTAGTGTACCTGGCATGTTCTACTGTGTTGTGTGTAGTGTTGTGCACTTACATGTCTTCTCTCCTCGGCGCTGGAACGGAAACTGGCCAGCCGAGGAGAGATGACATCACATCCTCTGCCTCTGTGTACTATACAGAGGCAGGGGATGTTTCTCATTGGCTGGGAGCGATCGCGAGGGGGGGGCCACGATCGGATGGTCTCCCCCTCATCTCTGATCGCTTCCAACCAAACGCCGACCGCCGATGGCACCGGGGGGGGGTCCGATCGGACCCCCCGCCCGCGGGAAGGCAATCACGTACCAGGTACGTGATTTTGCCTGCCCGTGCCGCACTGCTCACGTATATATGCGTGAGGCGGTCGGCAAGTGGTTAAGCAATGCAGGTTTATTAACAGCTGATAACATACAGGTTTATGTTCAAAATATTACAATATACAGGTCTAATTTATACAGTTTCTTACAATGCAAGCATATTAGATATAAATATTCTTATCCTCTAACCAAATTGAAACGATTGTGAAGTGTTCTCACCTTGAACCAGAATGGGTCTTTACTGCCAATTCTTGGTAACCCGTCACCTGATAGGGACCAGCCGATCGACCAGTGGTCTGGTCCCCTCACAGAGTTCTGGGTTCCAGCTCGACCAAGTTCTTGAGGGAAATTCACCTGAGACCACATTCTGGAACAAGTCAAGAAGTCTTCCCTGACTCGTACGAGGAGACAAGTTATGGACAGATACTTGCCCATTGGTTCTGACCTCTATGACCCGTGCAATAGGGCAGCATACATAGAGTTCAGCCTTATGAGCTCCTATCTGACTTGTCTGAGGGGACAAGTCAGGACAGATACTTGCCCATTGGTTCTGACCTCTATGACCCGTGCAATAGGGCAGCATACATAGAGTTCAGCCTTATGAGCTCCTATCTGACTTGTCCGAGGGGACAAGTTAGGACAGATACTTGCCCATTGGTTCTGACCTCTATGACCCGTGCAATAGGGCAGCATACATAGAGTTCAGCCTTATGAGCTCCTATCTGACTTGTCCGAGGAGACAAGTTAGGACAGATACTTGCCCATTGGTTCTGACCTCTATGACCCGTGCAATAGGGCAGCATACATAGAGTTCAGCCTTATGAGCTCCTATCCGACTTGTCCGAGGGGACAAGTTAGGACAGATACTTGCCCATTGGTTCTGACCTCTATGACCCGTGCAATAGGGCAGCATACATAGAGTTCAGCCTTATGAGCTCCTATCTGACTTGTCCGAGGGGACAAGTTAGGACAGATACTTGCCCATTGGTTCTGACCTCTATGACCCGTGCAATAGGGCAGCATACATAGAGTTCAGCCTTATGAGCTCCTATCTGACTTGTCCGTCTAACAATTGTAGAGCTTGCATTTATATACCCTTTTACAAGTCTTATCTTATCATATCTCTTACATATGATTGGTCGCTAAGATCTACGTCAAAGTAACCAACCATAAATCTGACACCTGTTCTACAACCAGATAAACTTAATTATTCCCAAAATTCCTATATGTTCATTAAAGTGATTTATAACTGTTTTTGTCCAATTAAAAACACCTGTATAGAGACAGTCTGGCAACCAGCTGTGTTATCAAACTCTCCTTATCTTGATAAGATTTAACTAGCTTCAAGGATTTGCAGATTTACAACTTTGAGACAATTAACTTTCAATAACCCCACCAGATGTTTTATATGTTTCACTATATGCATGTATTTTAACAGTTTTAATGAGGGCACAAGCAGACCTTTGTTTGACCCTGTCAAACTTAATTAATGTTCTGTACATAACTTTCCTGTATTCCACCTAATTATTTTAACCACCTGTTTTCTTATCTGTCTGAGACAATTCTACATAACTTGAATCTATTCTAATGAACTTTCATCCAGTAGACTATCTTAATACATTTTCGAACACCTGTTTACAAGTACTTGTCATAAAGCAGAGGTCATTTAAAGTTCAACACTTAAAAATGAAGACTTTCTAAATCTGGAAAACACAGTATACATTATTAAAGATTAATAATTGTTGCTTTACTTATTGAATAATAATATTGATAAAACCACTACTATATAATAATATAAATAATAATAATAATAATAATCAATAAAAATAGGATTTTTTAAAACAGCTTACCTGTAAAATCCTTTTCTTTCGAAGGACATCACGGGACACAGAGCCACAGTAATTACTGATGGGTTATATAGGTATCACTGGTGATTGGACACTGGCACACCCTATCAGGAAGTTCAACCCCCTATATAATCCCTCCCCCTTGCAGGGATACCTCAGTTTTGTAGCCAAGCAATATAGTGTATTAGAAGAGGGGTGGGACCTCTGTGTCCCGTGATGTCCTTCGAAAGAAAAGGATTTTACAGGTAAGCTGTTTTAAAAAATCCTATTTTCTTTCTCGAACATCACGGGACACAGAGCCACAGTAATTACTGATGGGATGTCCCAGAGCAATGCTACCTGAGGGGGGGGAACCACGACCAAGTAGGGTGCAATCAGACCTGAGGACCCTGTACTGCTGCCTGCAGCACACTACGCCCAAAGGCGATATCCTCATGCCTTCTCACATCCACCTGATAGAATCTGGTGAATGTATGAACTGAAGACCAGGTTGCGGCCTTGCAGATTTGAGCCATAGAGGCCCGGTGATGCACTGCCCAAGAAGCACCAATAGCCCTTGTGGAATGTGCCCTGATCTGAAACGGAGGAATCTTCTGTTTCAAACCGTAAGCTTGAATGATCAACTGTCGAATCCATTTAGAAATGGTAGCTTTTGACGCTGCCTGTCCTCTATTGGGACCCTCTGGCAGCACAAACAAAACATCCGTCTTGCGGATCTGAGTAGTTGCCCCTAGATAGGTCTTAACTGCTCTTACTACATCCAACGAATGTAGAGATCTCTCTTCCGGAGAACAGGGATCTGGAAAAAAGGAAGGTAGAACAATGTCTTGGTTTAAATGAAAATCAGAAACCACCTTCGGTAAAAAACTAGGATGAGGGCGTAGTACCACTCTATCCTTGTGTATAATCAAATAAGGCTCCTTACAGGAAAGAGCTGCTAATTCTGATACTCTTCTAGCAGAAGAGATGGCCACCAGAAAAATTAATTTCCTTGTCAACAAGACCAAAGGAATCTGACTTATTGGTTCAAAAGGCCGTTTCTGTAACACAGCCAGGACCAAATTCAAGTCCCAGGGGTTTAGGGGCGCTTTAACCGGAGGATTAAGACGCATCACCCCCTGCATAAAGTTTCGGACCAAAGAATGCGAAGCAAGTGGCCGCTGAAATAATACTGATAAAGCAGAGACCTGGCCCTTGATGGTACTCAAGGCCAGCTTCATCTCTAATCCCATCTGTAGAAAATCAAGGATTCTACCTATGACATATTTCCTGGGATGCCAACCTCTGGATTCACACCAGGTTATATAAGCTTTCCAGACTCTATGATAAATCATCCTGGAAGCTGGCTTCCTTGCATTAATCAAGGTAGATATGACAGGACCTGAGAGCCCACGACTCTTCAGAACGTGGGTCTCAATAGCCAAACCGTCAAATTTAGTGTTTGTAAGGCAGGATGGAACACTGGACCTTGAGATAACAGGTCTGGGCGTTCCGGTAGTGTCCACGGGGAACCTACCGTCATCCTTACTATTTCTGCATACCAAGTCCTTCTGGGCCAAGCGGGGGCCACCAGAAGTACCGACTTCCTTTCCTGCCTGATCCTGCGAAGGAGTCGTGGTAGTAGCAGAATAGGCGGGAATGCGTAAATCAGTGAGAACCGATGCCACGGGATCACCAACGCATCCGTCCCGCATGCAAGAGGATCTTTTGCCCTTGCCACAAATCTGTCTATCTTTTTGTTGAATCGGGATGCAAAGAGATCTACATCTGGAACCCCCCATCTTTGGCATATGGCCCAAAAGACATCGGGATGCAGAGACCATTCCCCTGGAAGTAACTGCTGGCGACTTAGATAGTCCGCCTGCCAATTCTCTATTCCCGGGATGAAAACTGCCGATATGCATGGCACATGCATCTCTGCCCAGACTAAGATCTGGTTCACCTCTTTTTGAGCAGCTCGGCTCCGGGTGCCTCCCTGATGATTGACATAAGCCACTGCTGTGGCATTGTCGGACTGGATCCTGACCGGACAACCCTGTAGCCTGATAGTCCAGGCTTTTAGAGCTAGATGTATCGCCCGGATCTCCAGAATGTTGATGGGTAAGGTCCTCTCTGTCTTGGACCATACTCCCTGGACCGCAGCCTGTTCCAGAACTGCTCCCCAACCTGATAGACTGGCATCTGTTGTTACCACCGTCCAGGTAACCGGTAGAAAGGATTTCCCCTTCTGCAGGTTTTCGGGTATGAGCCACCAATTGAGGCTCTGACGCACCGCATGCGACAGATGCATCGGAAAGTCTAATGCCTGAACCTTCTTGTTCCAGGTCGACAGAATACTGTGTTGCAGCATTCTTGAGTGAAACTGAGCATAGGGAACTGCTTCGAATGAAGACACCATCTTCCCTAGTAGCCTCATACAAAGGCGGACTGAGGGACCCTTCTTGGTCCTTACTGTCAGAATCAGCTCTCTCAAAGCAGTGATCTTTGCCTGGGGTAGAAATATTTTCTCCTGGCTTGTATCTATAATCAGACCTAAATACTCCAGTCTTCTTACTGGTTTTAGGAAAGACTTTTCTAAGTTGAGGACCCAACCCAGGTGTTCTAGATACCTGACCGTGGTCCTCAAGTTTCCATTCAAAGAGGCTACCGACCGGTCTATCAAGAGCAGGTCGTCTAGGTATGCTATGACCGCTATACCCTGAGCCCTTAATCTGGCCAGAGGAGGAGCCAAGATCTTTGTGAACACTCGAGGTGCAGTGGCTATCCCAAAGGGCAGAGCCATAAACTGGAAATGGCGCCCTCCTACCTCGAAGCGCAGAAACTTCTGATGAGCAGGAAAAATGGGCACATGCAGATATGCATCTCTGATGTCTATTGATGCCAGAAATTCTCCTCCCTGCAGGGTGGGAACTACTGTTCGAATTGATTCCATGCGGAAGGATTGAATCCTTAGGAATCGGTTCAGATCCCTTAAGTCCAAAATGGGCCTGACATCCCCATTTGGCTTTTGGACCGTAAAAAGGTTGGAATAGAAGCCCAATCCCTAGTCCTTTGCGGGAACTATCATAATGACCTCCTGCGACAAAAGTCGCTCTAACGCTAGAAGGAGCGACTGCTTCTTCTCTGGGTCTCTGGGAACATTTGATCTGAGGAACCGAGGAGAAGGGAATTCCTGAAACTCCAGCTTGTACCCTAAGGTTACCGTGGAGACTACCCA
Source organism: Aquarana catesbeiana (assembly GCF_042186555.1). Classification (NCBI taxonomy): domain Eukaryota; kingdom Metazoa; phylum Chordata; class Amphibia; order Anura; family Ranidae; genus Aquarana; species Aquarana catesbeiana. The sequence continues at coordinate 93,255,082 of NC_133324.1, read as the reverse complement.
TCTGTCCTGGAAGTCCTCCTGCCAGAGCTCTGAGAACTGTCGCAGTCTTCCCCCCACTCGAGTGAGCGGGGGCGCCCCCTCATGCAGAGGTCTTAGTGTTTTGCCTAGTAGGCTTCTTTCCCCAGGACTTCTTTTGTCCCTGGGGTTGACTCTTGTCTCTGGACCCCGATGGAGGCGGCCGTCGAGACTGCCTGGAGGCTGAAGCCCCCGGCGCTGGGGAAAGAGTCCGTTTGAAAGAGGGACGCTTACTCTTCTTTTTGACAGGTAAGAGAGTGCTTTTCCCACAAGAGATTCTCTTGATATAGTTATCCAAGTCCTCTCCAAACAACCTTGCACCACGAAATGGAAACCCAGCCAGTAGCTTCTTACATGGTGCTTCGGCTGACCAATTTTTCAACCATAGGATTCTACGTATATGCACCAACCCCAGTGAAAGACGGGAGGTTTGCACGATAGAATCTCTAATGGCGTCAACCACAAAGCATAAGGCCGCTGGAAGGTTAGCAAACCCCTGGGCCTGCTGTTCAGGTAATACTTTGATGACCTGCTTAACATGGTCTCTTAAGTATTGACAGACTCCAATCGCTGCTATTGCAGGTTGGGCCACTGATCCTGCTAAGGAGAAAACATCCTTCAATAGGGATTCCATCCTTTTATCTACAGGATCCCTGAGCATCTGAGCATTGTCTACAGGACAAGTCAGGCTATTATTTATGGAGGAAATGGCGGCATCAATAGCTGGTATTCCCCACATTTTAATAAACTTTTCTTCCATCGGATAAAGTGTTGAAAACTTTCTCGGCGGAAAAAAACGTTTGTCTGGGTGATCCCACTCAGAATAAATAAGCTTTTCAAGTAAAGTATGAACAGGAAAAGCATGTGCTGCTTGGAAAGGTTTCAGTGACCCCAAAGCAGAAGAGGATTCTTTAGCAATTTCAGGTATGGGCAACTTAAATGTGGAGCGGACCAATCCAGTGAGGATCTGCACTAAGACTTTCTTCTCTTGGGAAGTCGCAGAGGGTCCCTCTCCACCTGAATCCTCCGAAGAGGAATCATCCATCCCATCCCGATCCTCTGAAAGGGATTCATCTCCTTTATCCCAGAGCTCCTCTGTCTGAGGGTCTTGGGGAACAGAGGAAAGCCTAGTGCGTTTTCTTCCACTGAGTGAAGACGTAATCACGGCCATTAATCTTTCCTCTAGACCATTAATGGTTGAGGAAAAAACCTCTTGTGTAATATATACAGGGGCTGAAGTGCCAGAAGCAGGTGTAGCCCCTGACCCCGATGGCTCTCCCTGGATAGCCGTCCCTGGCCCATCCTTAGGGGGGAAGGATGCTGCCGACAGGGGGCCCTCAGAACCTGAACGAGATCCCCTAGTGTCTCTGGTTCCTGGGGTGCTTGAACCTCTTCTACCCATAGTGCAAAGCAACAAGGTGTGAGGTATACAAATGAACACTGTCCGCTGAGCGATGTAGTCTGGCTAAAAGCCTTGCTACCCAATGCTCAGTCTGGTGTTACTTCAGTAAATGCTGCCTAGGAGAATGCCTGTGTCCCACCTTACATGCGACCGTCAGCTCTGTGTCTCTCAGAAGGCTGAGTGCACCTGTACAGAGTGCCTTTAATAGCCTGCAGCTGGCCTGAGTGGGAGTCTAAACACTCTGTGCTGACATCCCGCCCCCTCCTCTACCGCCCCCCCCCCCTCGAGTTTTGAAAAAAACGAGCGCTTCCCGCACTGCCGACTCTCCTGTCATGCTCTGGAGAAAAGGCTGGGGATGGGGGGGGGGAAGGAGGGAGACTGGTAACAAGATTTGCCTGAACGGCTATCTTCAGAGATGGTGGCCATTAGGCCACAGAGCCCGGGTGGTATAACCACTTTCTAGACCCCTGTGGCCCCTCTCTAGCCTGGGGGGGAACATTCAAACATGAGAAATCCCCCCATCCACCTTACCTGCTTGCAGCCTGCTTGATACGCTGGGACATACACAGCGATTACAACACCTGAGACAGACATTCAGCATGTGTAGGTTTGTGCTCTTGGCAGCCCCCGGTGGTCACAATAGGCATAGCATGCATTTACCTTAAAGGAGAAAAGCCACTAGAACTCAAAAATTCTGTGGAATCTCCTCTTACCTTATCCAGCCGCAGGGTGCCGTTTACACAGACCCAATCTTCACCTCTCACGGTGGGCTCCGTTTGAAAAAACCGTCAGAGACTGGGGCCCCCATCAGTAGGGGGATCCAACAGTTCTGGGACCGTAAAGCACCTCGCCAGAAATTAGGAAGTTTAAAGCCATTTTCTGATCTGCGGGGTCCAGCTCTCTAAAAAGAGAAGCATTACGGGTAAAACCTCGTTTCTTCGGACACGAGGCCCGGGTACCATTCAATTCGGCCATGAAAAGACACTTTGAATGGATCCGGTTCGCCTGGCTTGCCCCAGTATAGGATCTTAGGATATTCCCTTTGGAGCTCAGCACAGGACATCTTTACACGTCCATCACCTAAGACACTGGCGTAAAAACTGAGGTATCCCTGCAAGGGGGAGGGATTATATAGGGGGTTGAACTTCCTGATAGGGTGTGCCAGTGTCCAATCACCAGTGATACCTATATAACCCATCAGTAATTACTGTGGCTCTGTGTCCCGTGATGTTCAAGAAAGAAATATATGCAAATCAATATATACAATATGAAATACATTGGCTAATATGAGATTCCACAACATTTCCCCCCTGTTGAGGCATAAGCCTCACAGCAATTACAGTACAGATCACCCACCATGCTCCTCAGAGACCCCATGCACCCAACACTGATCACATAAATTGTCCAAAAAAATAAAAAAATAAATCAGTCCAAAAAATAAATAAATCAGTCCAATCAAAAACACACTGCATCTTCTTCTGTAGCTGCAAAGTCCTTCTCCATATGTGGCACGGAAAACATAGTTGTCAGTCTCAGTGGCATTGTGATCATTCTTGCCACAAACTTCTTGCAACAGGCAACATTTACTCAGCAACATCACATCAAGGATAACAGGGAAGAGGAACAATCCGTTCAGCTAGTGAATGAAAGCCAAGTATGTGGTTCCAGGGACCATTCAGCAGACTCAGTCCCATAAGGCTCTGCCTTTTCCTGCATAGGTCTTTTCAGCTTAGCCAAGTGCTTGATGTTTTTTGGAGAGATCTCCTTCTTCATCATCAGTTGCTGGTCCAGTATCATAGCACAAGCTGCTTTGGATGCTGTAAGACACAAGTTCAGTGCATACCTGTTCTGCAAGGGTACAAGTCTCAGATGTTCCGTTATTGCATGAAATCCTTCCTTTGTAGCAATTACCATTTGTAACAAGTTGCATCATGTCTTCTGCGATCACCCGATATTTGTCTGGATATTAAATACACTTCAAAAATATAGTTATAAAAATAAAAATAAAATAAAGTCAGTGTCAGGATACAATAGGCCTCTGGCAAGCATTTCAGGGCAACCTACAAAGCAATGGCTCCTACACTCTCATCTTATCTAATAACTTAATTTAGTGTGTTCCTTTTACTTCTACAACATCCGCTAAAATAATATAAATATATCTATATAGTTTTATCATAATACAATACTCTTACAATATTAATAATAATTGTTAGTATAAATCCCTTGAAGTACATAATTTCACTACAAAGTATTTTATATAGACTATTCTTTTACATTTCCCAACCTATACTATTTCCCATACAATAATTGTAAAATTCTTATCATTTCTTAACCTTGACTCCACCTATCAGTCACTATTACCCTGGTCATGTCATACTGTCAATATAGTCAGTCCAGATATTTCATTAGTTTTAATTTTGTAGTCTTCCCACAAAGTTTGCTAAACCCAAAACCATTTCACTTTTTGTCAATTTTTGCACATACTATACTGCAGAATATTTTACAATAACAGTCAGCATGGGTCTCTTCTGTCAGTCACTGCTATACTGTCTAAGTCAGTAGCCTACCTCTCCTATGTCTTAAAACATAAATTATAAAACAAAATTATGACAAATATCATAACATATCCTATAGAGCATCAATAGCATACAGTCTTTAGCGATAATGTCATACTCATTACATTACACCTCCCCACTTTTTTTTTTTTTTCAAAAAAAAATGATAAAACTATTTGTTTATAATGATTGAACATTACTCAAAGTGGAACTCTACTCACAAAAATGTGATAAAATAAGGTTCATTAGCAAGAAAAATAAATTCCACATTAATTATTATGCTACCATTTTACTGAAGCCCATAACCTTTGAGCAGCAGTAGAATTTCAGGCTGTCAGCAGACTGGCCTCTAGATTTTTAAGCAGTGCAAAAAAATAGAGCACAACTGAGCCTGTGTAGAGCAGGGTGGAACAGTGGATTTTAAACAGTATAGGCACTTATTTTTTTTACTGTGCTTCATAGCTACACCTGCAAAAAGGGTTAGCCTCAAGTGATCCAGCAGGAATCAATTTTCTGACCAAAGTTCCACTTTAAGGTGTTCACAATATTAATACTTATAACATATATAACAAACAAAACAACAGTAAGTCTCTACATACAAAGTATCACATATAATTAATTAGAAATGTCCATTACTGAAATATTTCCAATGTCTTTGTCTGCAACAGTCTCTTGTATGTATTCCACTTGCACTTATGTGAATAACACTCTTGGTAATCTCACTCAGACTTTGACTACTATAGAAATGGAAAATGTCACTGTCACAAATGTGGATTTAAATGGACACTTGAATTGTGAATTCTTCCACTTCCTTTTATGATCTTTAATGTACTTGCAGTCATCAAGGGTTACTGACATACATTCCTTTAGTGGCTTTGATTGGAACAAGAGATCACATCTAAAACAAGGATCTGTTTAGAAACAAAACTACACCAATTTGGTTAATTATTTTAAACACATGAACATTTTATCTCCCACTGTACAGCATGAAGTCTAAGCAACTATGATTTGCCTCTAGAACTCCTAAACTTAGTCACAAATCTATCCAAAGTTTCATATGGCCCAGCAAATTGTATTTAATTTGGTCTAGAACAGCCCATACAACCTATCCACCAATGAATATGAGTGTGGACACAAGGTTCTATTTTCTATGCCAAGCATAGAGCAAAATGGAACTGATTTTTCATAAAAATGGGTACAATTATCTGATATCAGTGCTGTATACACTCCAATCCTGGGAAAATTTCCCACATCAGACACTTAGCTGTTGTCTCATACATTTGCATGACCATATGAAAAACTGTGATTTACTTTAAAAAGGAGCAGACATTTATTTAAGTATATCTATATCTACAGCTTTGTTCTTTCATTGCAATAAAGCCTATATACAGGCACACAAAATAGACTTTGAAGAACTACATTTTGTGAAACTACATTGTGATTGTTCATAATTACAAATAAATCAAAATAAAATTACATGGTCACTTGCACAGTCTGTTAAATCTAAAGAGGTTAAGAAAATGTGCATTACTATGTCCCTTCTTTAAGAATAATTATATACAAATTTTATTGTTAATTAGATCATATTAATGCAGAGTGACCCTAATCCAAAAACTGACTTTGCCCCCTGTAGTAGCATAACTAGGAACTTGAATAATAAAAAATCAAAAGGAGTGAAATTTTACAAAGTATAACTTTACATATGAAAACGTGCAGGCTGCTCCTGGAATAAAGAAACAAATTATTTTTTTAGGCAAACTAATAATCAACCTGATAATTACTAAATATTGTAATCAGGTAGGACAAAATAAGTTCTAGCCAATACCAATAAGGGACCTTGCTCACCAGAGCTTACAAGCTAAGATTAAAAATTAAGACTCTAATTATCTAATTCACCCCCCTGTATGTGCTACATATAGCACATATAATAAGATAGTAGCACTGTTACCATGCATCACTCTTCACTATTCTTTTTAGAAAATAAGAAACAAACATAAATTTGGTGTTCCCTTGTACCAAATAAATAAATCCCATTACTATCTTTGTGATTACTACTAAGTAGGCAATATATAAAGATGACAGTATACATAATACTGTACAATAAAATAGGGACATGACAAAATAAACAACAAAAGCTACAAGGGAGAATAAGCACCCTACTTACAAGAGTGATATACTAAAAATAAAATGCACCTTTCACTACTACAGTCCATAATATAAAAGACAAAATACCTATTATAATCTACAGTTTATATTCTAATAAAAAATCAACAAATGTTTAAGAATAAGAACGTATTCTGAGATTTTATTTATTTTCTGGTCAGCTCATCCAGTTTCTGTCTAAAGGCACCTAAATGTGCCCCTTTATCTCAGTATAGAGCACTGAGATGAGCTGTCACAAAAAGTGATTTAATGCTGTTGCACATAAGCTCCCAAACACATACTGAAAAAAAAAAATATATACAGTATTTTGTCTAACATGTAAAACCTACAATTGTAAAATCTTTTAAGCATGACATTAATTAGATTAGCGGCATTGAATTCATCTACAGATTTTTCCTTCCAGAAGCAGTATGCTGGATACAAAAAATATGGGAGAACTTTGTGTCGTAAATTACTTAAAACAAATAACTTTCTTTTTTCTACAGTTTAAATAACTTCTAACTCCCTCAGCTCATTAATGGTGCTAACTAGCTGAGGTACATATTCAAAAGAATATAAAAAAAAAAGATTAATGATTCGTGCCTTCTACACACACACTCACTCATTGCCAATAACATTTAGAACTTTGACGCTAAAGTCAATCAGTCACCATATATGTATCAATCCCTAGCCTCTCAACGAAAGACATATACAATCAATCACATAGGGATTCATTTTACACCTCATACAAAAAAAACAAAAAAAAAAAAACAAAAAAAAAACAAAACAAAACACACACACACACACACACACACACACACACTTAACTCATATAAATATAAATCCTCCTAACAAATACTAATAACACGTGTCACAAAATCAAAGATATCACACAGAAAGTTCTAATTGTATTTGTATGGAAGATACATACCATTTCCACATTCATCATACACTATGCAGAATTCAGCATCAGTTACATACTTCTTACAATTCACTCATAGAACTAACACATAGGGTCCTTTCACACCAATGTTTTTACAACCACTACAGACTTATTCTAACCTAATTTGGGAGATGATCAGTCTCCCTCACACATACAATATTCCCTAACAGTCTACAAAGATTACAAAGAAATTAACTTACATTTGTGAACATTCATTAACAAAATGTCATTATCTTTTGTTTTCTATATAGCAATACAGTCACTCCACCTAGCAAAGTATGCATACACATGAACACAAATTCCTGACTATATATAAATATACAAATATTCACAGAATATTAAAACTGACAGCTTAGTTAGTAATTACTTATGGACAGCAGTGCTCAGAGTAAAGCCAATAGGCACCGTACGCGCATACGTCTCCTTACCAAAACGCTTGTCTCAAGACACGAAAAACCGCCAAGCCCTGCTTGCCACGGCGATCAGGAATGTCTCAACCTGATCTTAACTCAGACCGTTATAACAGATACATATAAACACATACACTTATAGCACAAAGACGATACATACCTTTTAACTTTGTTAACAAATGGAGCTCCAAAACCTTCACCTTATTTACCTGTCAGGACTTACCTTTCCTGACATCAACCTTCTAAACTCATGAGTTTTATTTTACACCACAAAGGTACCTTTTCTACTAGTAGCTACATATCAGTACTGTTTCAGTTTTTTAACTTAGGCTTTCTAGGGATCTGATAACCCCAAAGCCTTCTCCTGATTGATTACCAATCCAGGAAACCAACATGCATGTTAACGCAGGTTCTCCAGGGGTCTTTAAGTCCCCAAAACCTCATCCAGACAAAATTTTGCAGTCAAGGTAAACAACATGCATGTTACACAAGTTCTCCAGGGGTCTTTAACCTCCCTGGCGGTATGATTATTTCGGATTTTAGGTGCTGAAAGCGGTACCATTATTTTGCATGGAAATTTGGCGTTTTATATTGTAGGTCTGTAAATCTTAACAATAACACACTTAAATCTGTCCAAACCAGAGTCTAGTAGATATCCCGGGTATGATAAAGTTTGAAACACAAAAACATAAATTATAATATAATAAATAAAAATAAATAATTAAAAAAAAAAAAAAAAATAGTAATAAAATAAATTTCCCCACAATTCACTATCGCTCAATTCTGCAAGTGTTCTAATTTACTATCGCTGTTTTCTAGCTGGTCTAAAGCCACTTTTGACGTAAAGGGACACTTTTTGGTTGCTATGGACAATCTCCAGTTTCCAGGCAGAAAGAACAGTGTATATCATGTAAAATTGCATGCAGGGCATGGGACAAAGCACTGGGGACAAAAGGGATGTGAAATCATTTCATACAGTACTGTAATCTGTAAGATTACAGTACTGTATGTGTTATGCTTTTGACATTTTTTTGAATTTGCCGCCAGGCTCCGCCCCCGTGCGTCGCGCCGCTCGCAGGGAACGGAGCCTGGCACGGAGAGGCTTCGGAGGAGGACGGAGCCCTCGGACACTGCGGGTGACATCGCAGGATCCCGGGGACAAGGTAAGTAACGCCGCCCCAGGATCCTGCAATGCGATCCCAAGTGTGGCTCGGGGTTACCGCTAATGGTACTGAATTTTAACCCCGAGCCACACTCGGGAAAACCGCCAGGGAGGTTAAGTCCCCAAAACCTCATCCAGACTTAAATTCGCAGTCCAGGGAATCAACATGCATGTTACGCAAGTTCTCCAGGGGTCTTTAAGTCCCCAAAACTTCATCCTGACTAATTTTTGCAGTCCAGGTAAACAACATGCATGTTACGCAAGTTCTCCAGGGGTCTTTAAGTCCCCAAAACCTCATCCTGACTAATTTTTGCAGTCCAGGGAACCAACATGCATGTTACGCCTAGGTTTACATAGAGAGTAATTAACCCTCTACAGGGGTACCCCTTCGGAAAAGAAAGAATTGAAAGAAAAGAAAAAGAGAAAAGAGAAAAATAAATAAATAAATAAATAAATACATTTTCTACTCAGGGTATCTCATCCTGTACAATGTACTTTAAGGCACCCACAGTCGAGAAAACCCAACCTGCCATCACAAAGATCTGCCTGGTGGACAGCGATACCCCAACAACCACCACCCGCCCATCCTAGCGCTAGCAAAACACGGCACAACACAATGCAGAACTAATAATAGGTGTCTGCTAACCTGATATAAATTGCGCAAAATTGTGTTGAGCTCAGTGCCTCACCAGCATGGAGTTAGGCAAGATCGGAGTTGAGGTTATGCTGTCCCCGTACGGGCCACCAAATGAAGTAGAATAGTAAAGTATCGAACCAGGCAGAACTTAAGCAATGCAGGTTTATTAACAGCTGATAACATACAGGTTTATGTTCAAAATATTACAATATACTGGTCTAATTTATACAGTTTCTTACAATGCAAGCATATTAGATATAAATATTCTTATCCTCTAACCAAATTGAAACGATTGTGAAGTGTTCTCACCTTGAACCAGAATGGGTCTTTACTGCCAATTCTTGGTAACCCGTCACCTGATAGGGACCAGTCGATCGACCAGTGGTCTGGTCCCCTCACAGAGTTCTGGGTTCCAGCTCGACCAAGTTCTTGAGGGAAATTCACCTGAGACCACATTCTGGAACAAGTCAAGAAGTCTTCCCTGACTCGTACGAGGAGACAAGTTATGGACAGATACTTGCCCATTGGTTCTGACCTCTATGACCCGTGCAATAGGGCAGCATACATAGAGTTCAGCCTTATGAGCTCCTATCTGACTTGTCTGAGGGGACAAGTCAGGACAGATACTTGCCCATTGGTTCTGACCTCTATGACCCGTGCAATAGGGCAGCATACATAGAGTTCAGCCTTATGAGCTCCTATCTGACTTGTCCGAGGGGACAAGTTAGGACAGATACTTGCCCATTGGTTCTGACCTCTATGACCCGTGCAATAGGGCAGCATACATAGAGTTCAGCCTTATGAGCTCCTATCTGACTTGTCCGAGGAGACAAGTTAGGACAGATACTTGCCCATTGGTTCTGACCTCTATGACCCGTGCAATAGGGCAGCATACATAGAGTTCAGCCTTATGAGCTCCTATCCGACTTGTCCGAGGGGACAAGTTAGGACAGATACTTGCCCATTGGTTCTGACCTCTATGACCCGTGCAATAGGGCAGCATACATAGAGTTCAGCCTTATGAGCTCCTATCTGACTTGTCCGAGGGGACAAGTTAGGACAGATACTTGCCCATTGGTTCTGACCTCTATGACCCGTGCAATAGGGCAGCATACATAGAGTTCAGCCTTATGAGCTCCTATCTGACTTGTCCGTCTAACAATTGTAGAGCTTGCATTTATATACCCTTTTACAAGTCTTATCTTATCATATCTCTTACATATGATTGGTCGCTAAGATCTACGTCAAAGTAACCAACCATAAATCTGACACCTGTTCTACAACCAGATAAACTTAATTATTCCCAAAATTCCTATATGTTCATTAAAGTGATTTATAACTGTTTTTGTCCAATTAAAAACACCTGTATAGAGACAGTCTGGCACCCAGCTGTGTTATCAAACTCTCCTTATCTTGATAAGATTTAACTAGCTTCAAGGATTTGCAGATTTACAACTTTGAGACAATTAACTTTCAATAACCCCACCAGATGTTTTATATGTTTCACTATATGCATGTATTTTAACAGTTTTAATGAGGGCACAAGCAGACCTTTGTTTGACCCTGTCAAACTTAATTAATGTTCTGTACATAACTTTCCTGTATTCCACCTAATTATTTTAACCACCTGTTTTCTTACCTGTCTGAGACAATTCTACATAACTTGAATCTATTCTAATGAACTTTCATCCAGTAGACTATCTTAATACATTTTCGAACACCTGTTTACAAGTACTTGTCATAAAGCAGAGGTCATTTAAAGTTCAACACTTAAAAATGAAGACTTTCTAAATCTGGAAAACACAGTATACATTATTAAAGATTAATAATTGTTGCTTTACTTATTGAATAATAATATTGATAAAACCACTACTATATAATAATATAAATAATAATAATAATAATTATCAATAAAATATATGCAAATCAATATATACAATATGAAATACATTGGCTAATATGAGATTCCACAACAGCATAAACAAGAGAAAAACTCAATAGTGTAATATCGTTGGGTAAATTTATTAGCAAATAAAATTATACTCCCCCCAATGGGGTAATCACATTATCCCAGTGCGTAAGTGCACTGCTCTATCACAAGCCTCCGAAGTAGCAATCGAATGCAGGTATGGCAGATTCCGTGCTGCTCACTCCGTCCTGGTCCCTCCCCTACGCGTGTTTGACACAGGGATAATGTGTCTTCATCAGGGGGTTATCCCCCTGATGAAACATGATTTGCAGCACCAAGGATTTCATAAGCATGTTTGGATGACACTATTTATGGACGCTGTTTTTATACACCTATTTGATGTTGAATTATAGGACTTTTCACCAGTCACTTTATGATCATCTATCAGGATTGTTTATTATAATTTATATGGAGCACTAAGCACTTTTGTATCTGTTTATGCACTTTAAATACTTGGCAATATTTTTCATGCACATTGCACTTTAAATTGTTTGATTTATATGAATGTATTTTATATATGTTTTGATTTTTGTTTATCACTTATTGAATGATACAGAGAGGGTTAATTTGCACATATCTTAAAAGAGATGACAGACTGATATAGTTTACTCTAACGCAGCATGTATTTTTTCTTTATACTTTATACATATGAAACGTGATCTGCGCCTGCAGCTGAGTATTGTCACACTTTTGGCATTTGATCATTGTGGTTCGCAAGATTTTTTCTCCCTCGTTAGTACCCTCATTCTGTTAGAATACAGTGATCAGTAGCTGTAGCTGCTGATCAATGGAAATTTTCCCAACATGTCCCATTAACAGAAGTCGATCAAATAATCAACTTCTGTTGAGCGCGGGAGCTCACACACTGACTAAAATTTGTCCTTATTGGATGGCGAAACTTCATTCAGTGTATAGCCAGCTACAAGTCTCATTTACACATTCAGTTGAGGAACGGTAATGTGATTTACTACTTCCCGCGCACGCTATAGCCGAAAGACGGCTACAGCGCAGGTCTTAATTGCCGGGAGGGCATCCATGGACGTCCTCCCAGGCAAAAGCTGTCTGCGCGGTCCTGCGGGACGCGCGTGGCCCCTCATTCACCAAAGAAGTGTAAAAAGTAAATAAAAACACACGTTTTTGACAATTTCTTTATTAAATAATAAAAAAAAGTCCCCCAGTGTAGATTCATCATCACGCACGCCGCCCGTCGCCACTGCAGAGCAGACAAAAGGAAAACCTCCGGCCTCAAAGAAGGCTCTGTCCGCCTGCCGGCTCTACCATCTGACAGCTCTTAGATAGCTAAGGGGCGGGGTGTGCCCCTTGTGATGTCATTGGCCAGGGCATGCTGGGGGGCGGTGACATCACCAGGTGGCCCGCCCCTTGGTTATTGAAGATCTGTCCCTGTTTTTTCATTGCCGGCAATCTTTTCACAAGTTGCATCCAAATCACATCTATATCGTGCAGGTTTATATTTAGGTGTATGTACCTCAAGTTGCTTGAAAGTCGGACCAAAGTAGTGCACAAACTACTTTGAAGTCGCTGCAACTTGAAGTCACACAGATATGAATAATTATCATAGGGAAACATGGGGTACGACTTGTCATGTGCCTTTGGGATCCAATGTTGCATGACAAAGTGCACAAGTGTGAATGCACAACTGAAAAAAATAAGAACACATAGCTAAAAAAAAAAAACCAGCTGGAAAATATATTAGTTAATTGAATCTAATTAATAACACGGGATGTAACATTTAATTAGTTCTCGAAAAAGATCTTACCCTGCCCTTTCTAAACACAATAAAACAAATATAACTAAAAGTGCATTGTTTACGGTGGAAACTACAGGGAGCATGCCAAAAGGAAGACCAGAGGGCTTAGGGAGATAGTGGGACTCCATATCATCTGAAAATGACCCTTAATTGTTTCTGTGCCAAGAATGTAAATATTAAAACTCAGCTCAATAAACACTCAGCATCTAGCTTTTTTTCTACACAAGCAGAAAAAATAATGATGGTAATAGATTAAGGTCATCTACTCATAAAAAAGAGGGGAAAAAAACTGAAACGATTGATTTCTCTCTTGCAATTTATTAAAAAAATAAATAAACAAACACTTTATTATTAGGAATTTTCATGAAATTGTAAAACCCAGCCACGGATCAGCCTCTAATGATATTCATATCACACAAGAGGAAAAAAACATTTTTATCACCATAAAAATAAACCTCAGATAGGTTATCCGTTTTATAGCGGCACATATTATTTTGTCAGAACATCTCAGCACTGTGGGTCTGTGCATTTATTACCAGCATTACTGGCTGGAGAGAACACATTACGGCATTTACAGAGGACTTGTCTTTCATCCCGGTGGGATTCTGTACATGCTTCCCTGGCAGAATCAGCTTGTTTGGAAGCAAGAGTCACCGATGCGCTTAATTAATTTGTACCACGCTGAACTATCATTCTGTTTACTGCAGGTAAACAGTGAAGAATGCATTGTGAAGGCTGGGAGGGCATACTGCCTGTGCAGTCTGTACTGATACACATCATGTCCTGTCCCAAAAAGTGAGGTGGTGATCAAGGAAGGGAAGGTTCCACCCAAAGCTGATCATCTGGGCACTTCTTCATAAAGACCAAACCCAATACACAACATGAAGCACAACATGTCCCAAAAGGTGAACGAGACACAGAGTGGGTCAGAGTTCAAGATAGAGAAGGATTCACCCAAAGCTGATCTTCTGGGCACTTCTTCATAAAGACCAAACCCAATACAGAACATGAAGTACAACATGTCCCAAAAGGTGAAAAAGACACAGTGGGTCAGAGTTCAATATAGAGAAGGATTCACCCAAAGCTGATCTTCTGGGCACTTCTTCATAAAGACCAAACCCAATACATAACATGAAATACAACATGTCCTAAAAGGTGAAAGAGACACAATGGGTCAGAGTTCAAGTTAGAGAAGGATTCACCCAAAGCTAATGATCTGGGCATTTCTCCATAAAGACCAAACCGAATACACAACATAAAGCACAAACATGTCCAAAAAAGTGAAAGAGTCACAGTGGGTCCGAGTTCAAGATAGAGAAGGATCCACCCAAAGCTGATCTTCTGGGCACTTCTTCATAAAGACCAAACCCAATACATAACATGAAGTATAACATGTCCAAAAGGTGAAAGAGACAGAGTGAGTCAAAGTTCAAGATAGAGAAGGATCCACCCAAAGCTGATCTTTGGGCACTTCTTCATAAAGACTAAACCCAATACATAACACGAAATACAACATGTCTTAAAAGGTGAAAGAAATACAATGGGTCAGAGTTCAAGATAGAGAAGGATCCACCCAAAGCTAATCATCTTGGCATTTCTCCATGAAGACCAAACCGAATACACAACATAAAGCACAAACATGTCCCAAAAAGTGAAAGAGACACAGTGGGTCCGAGTTCAAGATAGAGAAGGATCCACCCAAAGCTCATCTTCTGGAACTTCTTCAAAAAGACCGAAACCAGTGGAGTGAAAAAGACACAGTGGTCAGAGGTTAAGCCATTTAAAGTACAACCATCATTAAAGTGTATCTAAAGCCAAAACCACAAATGTAATATATTACAGCTTACTAGTCCTTGTTTTTTTTTGTTTGTTTTTTTTTTTTTTTTTTTTTTTAGGTTAAGGGGTTAGAAGTTAAGGTTAGGATTAGGGATTACTCTTTTATTTATTGTCTTATTATTATTTAATTTTTTTAGGGTTAGGGTAATAATACTACTACAGTACTACTAATAATAATAATAATCATGGTAATAATAATAATAAATTGATAAATAAATGTAAAATAAATACACAAAAAAAAAAAAAAAATAATCATAAATAAATAATACACTAAATGAATACACTGTAATAATAAATAAATACATAACCCCTAAACTTAACCCCTAACTTAAAAAAATAAAAATAAAATAATAATAAAATAATAATAAACACCCTATCACTAAATAGATAAATGATTATTAATAATAATAACAATAATAAAGTATTATTATTTACAGTATTGATTATGATTATTATTTTTTTTGTGCATTTTTGCATTTGAGGAGAAAATCGCGCAAAAATGCACAATAAAATGCACGAAAGCACACAAAAACATTCAAATCGTGCATTTTATTCATTTCCATGGGAATTAAAACGTGACAAAAATGCGCAAATCTGCCCAATTTGAGCCACAAAAAATGCTTCAGAACTTTTTTTAGCTTCAGGCGTTTGGATTCAGGGGACTTGGAGTGGAGAAGTGAATCATCTCCATAGAGAATAATTGATTTTTTTCTCCTCGAGCATTTTGGAGCTTCAAGCTTCAAGTTACAAAACACAGATGTGTGACTGGGGCCTAATTGTAACTATGGAGGGGGCCATAGTTGTGACCCTAGGCTGCTCTCCTGTTACAGACTACAAACATGTCTGTACCTCTTCATCTCCAAGGGGACAGAGCAATTAGTAGATTACAGAAGATAGCTAAGAAGGAAGATATTCTTTGGTTCAGCTCACAGGAAGTAACAAGAACATGGCATTTCTGGCAAGATCAATGGGTATTTTCAATTCTGAAAATGATTTGAAGGACTAATCTGTAATATTTTGCATACTTTGTTCTTGGATTTAGTTATCCTTTATTGACCTGGCCCTTTTTTGCGATACGGCACTGCGTTACTTTGACAATTGCACACAACGTACAACGCTGTACCCTTTTTTCCCCCACAAATAGAGCTTTCTTTTGGTGGTATTTGATCACCTCTAGGGTTTTTATTTTTGCGCTATAAAACATACAAAAAAAAAACAATTTTGAAAAAACAACAACAATTTTTACTTTCTGTTATAAAACATACCCAATAAAAAAAAAAAAAAATGAAAATATCTAAATTTCTTTATCAGTCTAGGCCAACATGTATCCTGCTACCTGTTTTTGCTGAACAAAATCCCAATAAACGTATATTGATTGGTTTGTGCAAAAAGTATAGTGTCTACAAATTATGAAATATATTTTTGGATTTTTTTTTTGGTGGCGATCAGCTATTTATAGCGGGACTGCGACATTGCAGTGGACAAATTGGTCACCTAACTGACACTTTTTGAGGACCAGTGACACTAATACAGTGATCAGTGCTAAAAATATGCACCGTCACAGTACTAATGACACTGGTGGCTGGGAAGGGGTTAACATCAGGGGCGATCAAAGGTTAACTGTGTGCCTAACAATGTGTTTTCTCACTGTGGGAGGTGCTTTTACTATGGGAAGGCATTGATCCGTGTTCCTGCTCTGCCCTGAACTGTGGAGAGGTGAAAGGGACACAGGAGGAGGACACAGCACACTGATGATGTAGAGAAGTTATATGATGGTGGACAGAGGAGGAGGCTACTATGAGGGGGTGAGGAGGACACTATCATGTTCGCAGCCTCTGTCCACCTCCTGTATCATGTCTGCAGCCTCTGTCCACCTCCTGTATCATGTCCGCTGCCTCTGACCACCTCCTGTATCATGTCCGCAGCCTCTGTCCACCTCCCAGATCATGTCTGCAACCTCTGTCCACCTCCTGTAGCATGTCCGCAGCCTCTGACCGTCTCTTGTCTTTTATCATGTCTGCAGTCTCTGAGGGGGATCCTAGAAAGGAGTCAAGAGTGGGAAGGCCGCCGGGATGGGGGTTATGGGAAGAGACAGACATGTGTGGACTGTGGAGAGTAGACTATATAATAAAACCAGAGCCACCAAGCTGGAACTGTCTGACTGAGCCCTGCACCTGAGAGGAGGTCAGTTACAGCGCCGCCAGGCCAGTCTGAGGGAGGTCACTGATGTAAGGGGGGAGTGAATACAATAATGTAAGGGGGCACTGATATAAAGTAATATATTAGTAATCCCCCCTTACCTTAGTGTATTCACTCTGAGGAAGGTGTTCTCTGGTCACCATCCTGCAGACTCTGATGTAAGAGAGAACTCTGTGCTGGCTGGGTTATAGTATCCTGACCTTCATGTAAATTGAGCATTATGTTTTTTTGACTTTTGTTTAACTTAAACACATTGCTCATAGCACTAGCTATGTGTTTATAGTTCAAATATTGATATTTGCACTGTTTAGCACTGAAAACAGTCATTTTAGGTACTTTTTAGCAGTGCCAGTAAAGAATGTGGATCTGTCAGTAAATTTCACGATGGTTTTTTTCCTTGCCAGTAAAAAAATTGGTGCCGTTTGGAAATTTTGGTGTTCTGCCAATAAATTTCACCTTGGGGTGTTGGCAACCCTGCTTGGGGTAAAAAGGGTGGTTATTAGCTCTCGATCTGCTCTGAACTGTTTGGAGGGCAGGAGGCACTGGTTGGTGGAAGGAAGCATCTAATTGGGGTGCCAAGCAGTTCCATCACCACATCTTTTAAGAGAGACACTAATCTTGCAAGGTGCTTCCAATGGGAAACATATAGTATAGTAGTTACATAGTTACAAGGAGGAGCATAAAAAGGGCACGGAGGTGCCCACATACAGTAAAAAGCGCTTTAAAAATTTAGTTTACTTCAAAATGGAGAAACAACTGATGACAGTGAAAAAACAAGGACCAGATCCGCAATAAGAAATTATTAGCCTGTGTTATTATGAAGACTTGGAAAAAAAAACCCTCTTCTTTAGTTTTTATTTTACGTACAATTAAATCATTTATGAGAAAAAGCTTTTTATCAAACAATATTGCAGACTCTTTTTACTGTTACCATGTTGTTTGCTAGTTTTGAGAGGCTTTTAAGCTCATGTATTTGTACAAATTAAATGTAATCCTATAATAAAGTAATCAAATTGTCCTAACTGTAAACCCATGATTGAGGAGATAATGTCTTTATATGGAATGGAAAATTACATTTGAACCGATTAACCCTTAAAATGGAAAAAAAGAAAAAAATATTATATTGTGTATATATATATATATATATATATATATATATATATATATATATATATATATATATATATATAATTTTTTTTTTTCCATGAGTACTGGTTTAGTATTATTACTTTATATCTGATATGGCATTTACATTTTACATTTTTTTTCCAAATTTTCTGTATGCCAGAAAACAGCTATTTAAATAAAATCAGATAGACAGTAAGATCCCCAAAGTATGCAAAAAAAGTTGTTATAAAAAAAGTTTAAAAAAAAATAATATTAGCATTGATATGATAATTCGCTTTAAATTGAAGACAATCGTACAATGGAAAAACAAAATATAAAACATGTATAGTATCTATTTAATGGAGATCTAGGTTCACAGCATTTACTTTCATTTTATAACATCAGCATTGTTATACAAATAATAGCAATATTTGACAATCCAATGTTTTGGACCGAACAGAACTGCTCGGTACTCTTGTTTCTGTCCCCCTGGCCAAATTAACCTTCGATGTAAAAGTGTGCACACTCGACCACAAATCACTGACACGTTCAGTAAGTTTGGTACTTCTGACGTTTACTTCCTGGGCTCAGGATGATATATCGAGAGCCGGATATTTCGTTATAAAATCAAATATCAAATAAAACAAGCATGTACAAACCACAAATTATATATATTCATTATTGTGACGAAATGTAAGCTTTGCTGGGTTATATCTGTATAAGGAAATAGCAGACTATCATAGCTAAATATGGTGTCTTATTTTCAGTTCCTATTTCTCTTGAGTGTAGTCTCATAGGCCTGAAAATAGGTGCAATCTTCTTCTTAACTTTAACTAGGTGCAATCTTCTTCTTAACTTTAACTCTTGCAGTTCTGTTCCACATGAAGGGAGAAGCTGGCAAACATCTAATTTGAGCATGATTAAGGCTAATAGCTGGTTATAAGAAAATAAGCACTTACATCTATATGATCATGAGAAATAGGCATTTCACAATAACACTCATAATCACATTCCATTACACCAATATGAGCTTACTTGAAAGGTCTCCTTTCATGTTGAGTTCTCATTGTCTGTTGGCCGTTTCTTTCCACCACTTCCAGGATTCCCTGCATGCTTTGCAGCTTCTCCTCCATTTCTAAGGACTATATCCCATGGTACCTTCCTGCAATCAGTGATTCCTGTACTGACTCCACCTGCTGAAACTCCTCCTCTCAGCACCTCTGTAGTACAGAAGACAGGCTCTGTGAAATGTGTGACACAGCAGTGCCTACTCACAGGACAAAGTGGCCACATGTCACAGAATTCAAGAAAATAAATGCGTGGAATTTCTTCACAAAGTACTGTAAGTTTATAAAGTAGGAGTTGTCTAGAAAAAAATTGAAATACATTGTGGAAATGAATATATGATTTTATATTTTGACCATAGATACACTTTAACAGCTTCAGATCCGGGCCATTGCCAAATGACGGCAACAGCGCGGATCTAAATTGCCGGGACGACGTCTATTGACGTCGTCCCGTGCATGAGCGGCCTGCGCGCCCCCTGCAGGGCGCGCGCGGTGCGCTCGGTGATCAGCGAGTCTATGAGACTCGCCTGATCACAGATCAGAGTAAGGGGTTGGTCCCGACCCCTTACCACATGATCAGCTGTCAGCCAATGACAGCTGATCATGTGATGTAAACAGAGCCGGTAATCGGCTATTTTTCCTCCTCGCGCTGACAGCGCGAGGAGGAAAAAAAAAACCCGATCACCGGCAGCCGTGATCGGGACATCAGTCCCGATCACGGCGATCTTCTAATACAAGGCAATAGGCAGCAGTGCTGCCTACCAGTGCCCACCAGCGTCACCCATCAGTGCTCACAGTGCCAACAATCAGCGCCACCCATCAGTGCCCACAGTGCTACCCATCAGTGCCCACAGTGCTACCCATCAGTGCCCACAGTGCCACCCATCAGTACCACCCATCAGTACCACCCATCAGTGCCACCCATCAGCACCCACATCAGTGCCACCCATCAGCACCCACATCAGTGCAACCTATCAGTGCCCATCAGTGCCACCCATCAGTGCCCCCCCATCTGTGGTACCTATCCGTGCCACCCATCCGTGCCACCCATTCGTGCCACCCATCCGTGCCACCCATCCGTGGCCATCAGTGCCGCCTTATCTGTCCCCATCAGTGCCGCCTTATCTGTGCCTATCAGTGCCGCCTTAACTGTGCCCATCAGTGCCGCCTTATCTGTGCCTATCCGTGCCCATCAGTGCAGCCTATCAGTGCCCACCAGTGCTGCCTCATCAGCGCATATCAATGAAGGAGAAAAATTACCTGTTTGCAAAATTTTATAACAAACTATTAAACATGATTTTTTTTTTTTCAAAAATGTCCATCTTTTTTTGTTTGTTTAGCAAAAAATAAAAATCCCAGATGTGATCAAATACCACCAAAAGAAAGCTCTATTTGTGGGAAAAAAAATGATAAAAATTTCATTTGGGTACAGTGTTGTATGACCGCGCAATTGTCATTCAAAGTGCGACAGTGCTGAAAGCTCAAAATTGGTCTGGGCAGGAGGGGGGTTGAAGTGCCCAGTAAGCAAGTGGTTAACCACCTCAATGCACTTACACCCCCTTCCTGCCCAGACCAATTTTCAGCTTTCAGCCCTCTCACAGTTTGAATGACAATTACTCAGTCATGCAACACTGTACCCATATGAAACTTACGTCCTTTTTTTCACACAAATAGAGCTTTCTTTTGGTGGTATTTAATCACTAGTGGGTTTTTTATTTTTTGTGCTATAAATAAAAAAAGACCATACATTTTGTGACTTATGTCGCTCCTATTAGAATGTTTCCATAGTACAGAACTCTAAGTCGCCTGACAAGTCGCCCCTGTGTGAACCTGGGCTAACAAGTCAGGAAAGTACAAATACCCCTCAAATGACCCCTTTTTAGAAAGTAGACATTCCAAGTTATTAAGTAAGTAGCATGGTGAGTTTTTTTAAGTTTTATTTTTTTCCCCACAATTCTTTGCAAAATGAAGATTTTTTTTTTTTTTTTACAAAATTGTCAAATTATCAGGTTATTTCTCACACACAGCATATGAATACAACAATCTTGCAAGGTGCTTCCAATGGGAAGCATATAGTATAGTAGATACAAAGTTACAAGGAGGAGTATAAAAAGGGCACGGAGGTGCCCACATACAGTAAAAAAACGCTTTAAAAATTTAGTTTACTTCAAAATGGAAAAACAACTGATGACAGTGAAAAAATAAGGACCAGATCCGCAATAATTATTAGCCTGTGTTATTATGAAGACTTGAAAAAACCCCTCTTCTTTAGTTTTTATTTTACATACAAGTAAATCATTAATGAAAAAAAAGCTTTTGATCAAACAATATTGCAGACTCTTTTTACTGTTACCATGTTGCTTGCTAGTTTTGAGAGGCTTTTAAGCTCATGTATTTGTACAAATTAAATGTCATCCTATATTAAAGTAATTAAAGTGTCTGAACTGTAAACCCATGATTGAGGAGCTAATGTCTTTATATGGAATGGAAAATTACATTTGAACCAATTAACCCTTAAAATGGAAAAAAAGAAAAAAAAATATATTATAGTGTTTGTATATAATTTTTTTTCCATGAGTACCGGTTTAGAATTATTAATGTAAATCTGATATGGCATTTACATTTTACATGTCTGCTATTCCACATTTTCTGTACGCCAGAAAACAGCTATTTAAATAAAATCAGATAGACAGTAAGATCCCCAAAGTATGCAAAAAAAGTTGTTATAAAAAAGTTTAAAAAAAAAAAAATATTAGCATTGATATGATAATTCTCTTTAAATTGAAGACAATCATACAATGGAAAAACAACACATAAAACATGTATAGTATCTATTTAATGGAGATCTATGTTCACAGCATTTACTTTCATTTTATAACATCAGCATTGTTATACAAATACTAACACGTCAGGAAAGTACAAATACCCCTCAAATGACCCCTTTTTAGAAAGTAGACATTCCAAGGTATTAAGTAAGTAGCATGGTGAGTTTTTTAAGTTGTAATTTTTTTCCCACAATTCTTTGCAAAATGAAGATTTTTTATTTATTTTTTTTTTAATGGTCAAAGTATGGCGATACCACATGTGTGAGACTTTTACACAGCCTGGCAACATACAGAGGCCCAACATTGAAGTAGTACCTTCAGGCGTTCTATGAGCATAAATTACACATCTCATTTCATTCCTACCTATCATACTTTTGAAGGTCCTTGAGCACCAGGACAGTGGAATTACCCACAAAACGTCCCCATTTTGGAAAGCAAACACACCAATGTATATTCTATGAGGCATGGGCTGCAGATAGGTACTCGGGTACTCTGATGGGCTGGAGACAGGTACTCGGGTAACTTGATGAGCTGCAGACAGGTACTCGGGTACTCTGATGGGCTGGTGACAGGTACTCGGTTACTCTGATGGGCTGGTGACAGATACTCAGTTACTCTGATGGGCTGGTGACAGGTACTCGGTTACTCTGATGGGCTGGTGACAGGTACTCGGTTACTCTGATGGGCTGGTGACAGGCACTCGGTTACTCTGATGGGCTGGTGACAGGCACTCGGTTACTCTGATGGGCTGGTGACAGGCACTCGGGTACTCTGATGGGCTGGTGACAGGTACTCGGGTACTCTGATGGGCTGGTGACAGGTACTCGGGTACTCTGATGGGCTGGTGACAGGTACTCGGGTACCCTGATGGCCTAGTGACAGGTACTCGGGTACTCTGATGGCCTAGTGACAGGTACTCGGGTACTCTGATGGCCTAGTGACAGGTACTCGGGTACTCTGATGGCCTAGTGACAGGTACTCGGGTACTCTAATGGCCTAGTGACAGGTACTCGGGTACTCTGATGGCCTAGTGACAGGTACTCGGGTACTCTGATGGGCTGGTGACTGGTATTCGGGTACTCTGAAGGGCGGTGACAGGTACTCAGGTACTCATATGGACTGTGACAGGTACACAGGTATTCATATGGACTGTGACAGGTACTTGGGTACTCAGATGAACTGTGACAGGTACTCGGGTACTCTGATGGACTGTAACAGGTACTTGGGTACTTTGATGGACTGTGACAGGTACTCTGGTACGCAGATGAACTGTGACAGGTACTCGTATGGACTGACAGGTACTCAGATGAACTGCGACAGGTACTTTGATGGGTGGTGACAGGTCCTCTTTATTGGGGAGGGCAATCAGTGTGTGATTGGTGTGCACTGTAAGCGGTAACAAGATGTTACCGCAATCTCCTTCTCACACACGATCGGTGTGCGAGGAGGAGAACCCGGAGTCCTGCCGAAAAAGGTCCCCCGACAGATAATGCCCCCCCTGTACTGCGCAGGCGCAGCGATTGCGCAGTACGAACCACAAGGGAGCCGCAGAAAATAGCCGAAGATGAACAGCTGTGAGTCAGCTGTACACGGCGCCTGCGCAATGACCACGACATTGTGCCAGACGCTGCCGCACGCTCCCAATGCTCGTGCTACTCTGGAAGGGGCGGGTGTATTACTGTCATATCGTGTAAGGGGTGGATGGCTACAGAAGAGGCCGAATTTTAAATTGATGGGCAGAGCTGATAACTTAGGGGTGGTTTTAACAATAAACTACAAGTCTTTGTGGGGCGTGTTTAAATAAACGAAGGGTGGGTTTTGCAATGTTGATGGGCGATTTCAATACTGAAAGAGTATATTGTTATTATGCTTATGTCTTAACCCCTTCACCACAGAATGGCTACAGGGATCCGCCCCTTACACGAGATAACAGTGGAGGCATGTTTAAAATGTTACAATGTTACAAAATGTATTATATAATTTAAAATTGCCAAAAAACTAGAGGCCTCATCCGACAAGAGGGGGACTAAACAATACACATAATAAGACATTGTATGTGGTTAGCAAGATATACAAGGTTCAAGCAAATTGATCTGGTGTTGTCTGCATGGTCAACGTTTCACCAAGAGAACTGGCTTCTTCAAGACCCAGACACCAAATGGATTTATATGTTAACCAGTCAGACCAAGTAATCAGCAGACCAACCACAAGACCTGGGGTGGGCATAGGCGCACACTCGGAGGGGACAGAAAAACAGCACAAGCGGCAGAAAAAAAGTGGTAGTCTAGATTGCAAACATAGCATTTAGACCAGGTGATGACAGGCCAGGTAACATGGGACCAAGGGCGACTGATGCGTAAAATCCAGGAAAACCCAATGATATTGACTGTGAAGGGCTTTAATGTATAGGTACACAATATTGGGGAGTAAATGATCCACCACAGGTCACATAGGACCATCCAGGTTTCATTCAGTTAACCATTTGGTCAGTACATAGCCCATCACATCAGATCAGCCAATATGTGTGCCTGTCGCCAAGAAACACCGATCACGCCCCTTGTTTCCCTGTCCCCTCCGGGTGTGCGCCTATGCTTGTAGTTGGTCTAATGATTACTTGGTCTGATTGGTTAACATATAAATCCATTTGGTGTCTGCATCCTGAAGAAGCCAATGACCACGCAGACAACACCAGATCAATTTGCTTGAACCTTGTATATCTTACTATCTACATACAATGTCTTATTATGTGTATTGTCTAGTTCCACCTTTTGTCGGGTGAGGACTCTAGTTTTTAGGCGATTTTAAAATTCTATAATAAATTTTGTAACATTTTAAACACTTTATGCCCGTTACAGTCTGCCTTTGTAGGGTTCAGGGGGTTTTTACCCACGTACTTACATAATTTTTATCTAGATTTTTTGGATGAAGCCTAATGCCCTGTACACACGACCGGTTTTGCCGTCGGAATAAACTCCGAAGGTTTTTCCGACGGAGTTCCGACGGAATTCCGCTCAAGCGGTCTTGCATACACACGGTCACACCAAATTCCGACCGCTCAGAACACGGTGACGTACAACGCATACGACGGGACTAGAAAACGGAAGTTCAATAGCCAGCAGCCAATAGCTTCCGTCTCGTACTTGCTTCAGAGCATGCGTCATTTTTGGTGCTTCGGAACAGCATACAGACAAGTGTTTTTTCCGATAGTAATTTGTTCCATCGGAAAAATATAGAACATGTTCTCTATCTAAGTCTGTCTGAATTTTCGACAGAAAAAGTCCGATGGGGCATACACACGGTCGGAATATACGATGAAGGGCTCCCATCGGACTCTGTCGGAAATTCCGCTCGTGTGTACGCGGCATTAGTCCTAGTATATTTATTAAAAAGTATATTCTACCAAAGACGTGCCCTGTTTTACAGTCCAATAAAAAAAATTTGACTATACCAAGTAAAGATACAAGCAAAAGGTAACTGTCAAAATGGCAAAAAAAAAAAAAAAAAAAAAGCATTGGTTACCTTCTCAGATCCATGTTTTGCATGGCGTCCTGACAGCAGAAAACAAGATCTGTTTGTAAGTTGTTGGGTTACATAGTCACAGATGAAATAATTTATTAGAGTGTAGATCTTTCCCTACAAGCATTTGTGATTCTTCCAGTAACAGCAAACTCAGAGATGAAATTTGGGGCCCCCATAGGCAAACAGGTAACACAGGGCTGAGGAACGGCTCTAAATATAGCACTGAAGTGAAATTTGCTGAACTGTACAAACACCAGTCACTACGCTTTAAAATAGTCTGCCTGTGGATAGTGGAAAAGATTATTCAGCCTAACATGAAGGCCATGTGTATGCTCAGATTGCTGGGGCCCAGCGCTTGTTTTTTATAGATTAAATATAATATGACGACTTTCCATGGGGAGCCACAGACAGTACGACCTTCGTAACAGTCCGCTTACAAAATCAAAATGCTTTTTCTATAGGTAATGCTCATGTGGATATTACAGGCAAATATCAAAATACCCCTTAGTGCTGTTATAGTTTTATAAAATGTTCTAATTTTATTAAATTACATTGTAAAGCACTGCGTAAACTGTTGGCGCTATATAAATCATGTATAATAACAATAATATTAAAGGTATGCTGCAGTCAAAATTGAAAACTAAGCCTTAAAGTGATATTAAAGCCTTGGTTTTGTTTCTTTAACCACTTGCCAACCATCCGCCGCAGTTGTACTACGGCAGAATGGCAGGGCTGTTCGAAACGACGTTATGTAACGCCGCTTTGCTCTGTAGCCACTAGGGGGCGCATGTGCACCGCCGGAGGCACGCGCGCACTCCCTGCTCGCCCACGGAACTGATGCGAGTGCCCAGCGCAATCACCGCCGGGCCCCCCAATCACATGGGGCACACGGAGAACCGGGATCTGTGTGTGTAAACACACAGTTTCCGGTTCTCTGAAGGGAGAACAGACAGATCGTCTGTTCATACAGAGTATGAACAGCGATCTGTCATCTCCCCTGCACAGTCCCATCCCCCCTTCAGTTAGAACCCACAATAGGACACACTTAATCCCTTCACTGCCTCCTAGTGGTTAACCCCTTCCCTGCCAGTGACATTTTTACAGTAATCAATGCAAATTTTATAGCTGTAAAAACGCCAATGGTCCCAAAAATGTGTCAAAATTGTCCGATGTGTCCACCATACTGTCGCAGTCCCGATAAAAATCGCAGAGCACCATCATTATTAGTAAAAAAAAAAAAAAAAAAAAATTAATAATAAAAATGCCATAAAACTATCCCCTATTTTGTAGACGCTATAACTTTTGCGCAAACCAATCCATATACACTTAATGCGATTTTTTTTTACCAAAAATATGTAGAAGAATACATATCGGCCTAAACTAAGGAAAGAAATATTTTTTTATATATTTTTGGGGGATATTTTATATTGCAAAAAGTAAAAAATAATGTTTTATTTTCAAAATTGTCGCTCTTTTTTTGTTTACAGCGCAAAAAATAAAAACCACAGAGGTGATCAAATACCACCAAAAGAAAGCTCTATTTGTGGGGAAAAAAGGACGTCAATTTTGTTTGGGTGCAACGACGCACGACCGCGCAATTGTCAGTTAAAGCGATGCAGTGCAGAATCGCAGGAAGGGGGTAAAATCTTCCGGGGCTGAAGCGGTTAAAATAACAAGCATGTTATACTTACCTGCTCTGTGTAATGGTTTTGCACAGAACAGCCCAGATCTTCCTCTTCTCAGGTCCCATGTCGGCCTGGGTCCTGACTCCTCAGCAGTTCCCGCTGCTGCCAAAAGCAATCAGGAGTGCGAGTCCCCAGAGAGCCAAGGCTCTCATGGACATTGCTGGATTGAGAGGGGGCTCAGGTAGGTATTAGCGAGGGCTGAGGGGGGCTGCTGCACACAGAAGGTATTTTATCTTCATGCATAGAATGCATAAAGGTAAAAAAACAATAAAAACAAAAAACCCTGTGCCTTTACATCCACTTTAAACCCGAATATAACTATGGCCATTGGCCGAATTTTAACAATTGACGAAAACAGTGAGTTTTTTTTTTTACAACCAAAACATAAATTTATTTTTTTGGGTTTTTTGTGATAGACCAACACAAAGTGGCACATAAATGTGAAGTAGAAGGAAAGTGATAAACGGATTTCAACATTTTTTAAAATGAAATATGTGAAAAGTGTGGGGGTGCATTTGTATTCAGTCCCCCCGAGTCAATACTTTGCAGAACCACCTTTCACTGCAATTACAGCTGAAAGTCTTTTTGGGCATATCTCTACCAGCTTTGCACATCTAGAGAGTGACATTTTTGTGCATTCTTCTTTGCAAAATAGCTCAAGCTCTGTTAGATTGGATGGAGAGCGTCTGTGAACAGCAATTATCAAGTCTTGCCACAGATTCTCAATTGGATTAAGGTCTGGGCTTTGACTGGGCCATTCTAACACATGAATATGCTTTGATCCAAACCATTCCATTGTAGCTCTGGCTGTATGTTTAGGGTCCTTGTCCTGCTAGAAGGTGAATCTCCGCCCCAGTCTTAAGTCTTTTGCAGACTCTCTAAAGCCTCGTACACATGACCGGTTTTGCCGTCGGACTAAACTCCGAAGGTTTCTCTGACGGAACTCCGACAGAATTCCATTCAAGCGGTCTTTCCTACACACGGTCAAACCAAAGTCTGGCCGTCCAGAACATGGTGACATACAACATGTACGATGGGACTAGAAAAAGGACGTTTAATAGCCAGTAGCCAATAGCTTACATCTCATACTTGCTTCAGAGCATGCGTCGTTTTTGGTCCATTGGAACAGCATACAGAGGAGCGGTTTTCCCGATAGGAATTGGTTCGGTCGGAAATATTTAGAACATGTTCCATTTCTAGGTCCATCAGAATTTTCAAAAAAAAAAAAGTCCGATGAGGCACACACACGATCAGAATAGACGATGAAAAGACTCAGTCGGACTTTTTCTATCAGACATTCCGCTCGTGTGTACGTAGTATGGCTCTACCAGCTATGCACATCTAGAGAGTGACATTTTTGCAAAATAGCTCAAGCTCTGTCAGATTGGATGGAGAGCTGAACAGCAATTTTCAAGTTTTGCCACAGATTCTCAATTGGATTTAGGTCTGGACACATGAATATGCTTTGATCTAAACCAAATCATGAATGTTTAGGGTCATTGTCCTGCTGGAATGTGAACCTCTGCCCCAGTCTCAAGTCTTTTGCAGACTTTAACAGGTTTTCTTCTAAGATTGCCCTGTATTTGGTTCCATCCATCTTCCCATCAACACTGACCAGCTTCCCTGTCCCTGCTGAAGAAAAGCATCTCCACAACATGATGCTGCCACCACCATGTTTCACAGAGGGGATGGTGTGTTCAGGGTGATGTGCAGTGTTAGTTTTCTGCCACACATAGCCTTTTGCTTTGAGGCCAAAAAGTTAAATTTTGGTCTCATGTGACCAGAGCACCTTCTTCCACATGTTTGATGGGTCCCCCACATGGCTTCTCACAAACTGCAAATGGCTTTTTTTTCCAACAATGGCTTTCTTGCCACTCTTCCATAAAGGCCAAATTTGTGGAGTGCATGACTAATAGCTGTCCTGTGGACATATTCTCCCACCTGAGCTGTGGATCTCTTCAGCTCCTCTAGACTTACCATGGGCCTCTTAATTGCTTCTCTGATTAAGGCTCTCCTTGGTCAGCCTTTCAGTTTAGGTGGACGACCATCTCTTGATAGGTTTGCATTTGTGCCATACTCTTTCCATTTTTGGATAATGGATTGAACAGTGCTCTGTGAGATGTTAAAAGCTTGGGATATTTTTATATAACCTAACCCTGCTTTAAACTTCTCCACAACTATATCCCTGACCTGTCTGGTGTGTTCATTGGCCTTCATGATGCTGTTTGTTCACTAAGGTTCTCTAATAAACCTATGAGGGCTTCACAGAACAGCTGTATTTATACTGAGATTAAATTACACACAGGTGGACTCCCATTTAATAATTAGGTTACTTATGAAGGCAATTAGTTCCTCTAGATTTTAGTTAGGGGCATCAGAGTAAAGGGGGCTGAATACAAATGCATGCCACACTTTTCGCATATTTATTTGTAACAAATTTGGAAAACCATATATCATTTTCCTTCCACTTCACAATTATGTGCCATTTTTTGTTGGTCCATCACATAAAATCCCAATAAAATACATTTACATTTTTGTCTGTAACATGACAAAATGTGGAAAACTTCAAGGGATGTGAATACTTTTTTCAGGCACTGTATGATACAGTCTGTCCATAGCATTAACACAGCAGTAACCCCCCCTGTAACATAGTTTACCTAGTGATCCGGCCAGGAAGTATGTTATTTTTCAACTTCTTTTAAAGTGGAACTAAAGGTGAAAAATACAAACATTGCAAACAAGCAGGCTCTCTGTTGCAGAAGAGACATGCAGGATCACATAACATATTGGGATTAATTTACTAAAACTGGAGAGTGCAACATCTGGTGCAGCTCTGTATAGAAACCACAACTAGAGTTGGTGAAAGGCCACTGGCCAAACCCTACTGCACCCTATTAAAGCGGAGTTTGACCCAAACATGGAACTTCCGCTTCAAGTGATGTGACCCCCTGAAATGCCATATTTGGCATGTCATTTTTTTGAGGGGGAGCGAATACCCTCTTTTTAGAGGCACCCAGTTTCCACTTCCTCCCGGGTGCTCCACCGCGACAGAAGGAAGTTCACCTCTCCCCCGGCCAGATTGCCCGGCCTTTCACAGTGCGGCTCGCACATGTGCAGTGTGCCCGGCTGTAGGGCCACAACCAAGCGCCCACAGTAAGGATGCCAGCGCTGTGGAGAGGAGGAGGAGAGGGACGGGGCTTTGTACGCCCGCATCTCTGGACCGTGAGACAGATGAGTGTCCGATTATTAAAAGTCAGCAGCTACACTTTTTGTAGCTGCTGACTTAAAACATTTTTTTTCAGCGGAACTCTGCTTTAAAGAGGAACAGGATTGTTTGCTTGGGACACAGTGCAGGCACCTATTGATATAAGCGTTTCGTTTTGTTCGGAATTGAAATTCAGGTGTATCTAAATTTCCGAATTACAGTGGGGACGGAAAGTTTTCAGACCCCCTTAAATTTTTTACTCTTTGTTATATTGCAGCCATTTGCTAAAATCCTTTAAGTTCATTTTTTTTCCTCATTAATGTGAACACAGCACCCCATATTGACAGAAAAACACAGAATTGTTGACATTTTTGCAGATTTATTAAAATAGAAAAACTGAAATATCACATGGTCCTAAGTATTCAGACCCTTTGCTGTGACACTCATATATTTAACTAAATGGTGCTGTCCATTTCTTCTGATCATCCTTGAGATGGTTCTACACCTTCATTTGAGTCCAGCTGCGTTTGATTATACTGATTGGACTGGATTAGGAAAGCCACACACCTGTCTATATAAGACCTTACAGCTCACAGTGCATGTCAGAGCAAATGAGAATCATGAGGTCAAAGGAACTGCCTGAAGAGCTCAGAGACAGAATTGTGGCAAGGCACAGATCTGGCCAAGGTTACAAAAAAAATTTCTGCAGCACTAAAGGTTCCTAAGAGCACAGTGGCCTCCATAATCCTTAAATTGAAGATGTTTGGGACAACCAGAACCCTTCCTAGAGCTGCCGTCCGCCCAAACTGAGCTATCGGGGGAGAAGAGCCTTGGTGAGAAAGGTAAAGAAGAACCCAAAGATCACTGTGGCTGAGCTCCAGCGATGCAGTCGGGAGATGGGAGAAAGTTGTAGAAAGTCAAAAATCACCGCAGCCCTCCACCAGTCGGGGCTTTATGGCAGAGTGGCCAGACGGAAGCCTCTCCTCAGTGCAAGACACATGAAAGCCTTCATGGAGTTTGCTAAAAAACACCTGAAGGACTCCAAGATGGTGAGAAATAAGATTCTCTGGTCTGATGACACCAAGATAGAACTTTTTGGCCTTAATTCTATGCGGTATGTGTGGAGAAAACCAGGCACTGCTCATCACCTGTCCAATACAGTCCCAACAGTGAAGCATGGTGGTGGTGGCAGCATCATGCTGTGGGGGTGTTTTTCAGCTGCAGGGACAGGATGACTGGCTGCAATCAAGGGAAAGATGAATGCGGCCAAGTACAGGGATATCCTGGACGAAAACCTTCTCCAGAGTGCTCAGAACCTCAGACTGGGCCGAAGGTCTACCTTCCAACAACACAATGACCCTAAGCACACAGCTAAAATAACGAAGGAGTGGCTTCACAACAACTCTGTGACTGTTCTTGAATGGCCCAGCCAGAGCCCTGACTTAAACCCAATTGAGCATCTCTGGAGAGACCTAAAAATGGCTGTCCACCAACGTTTACCATCCAACCTGACAGAACTGGAGAGGATCTGCAAGGAGGAATGGCAGAGGGTCCCCAAATCCAGGTGTGAAAAAACTTGTTGCATCTTTCCCAAAAAGACTCATGGCTGTATTAGATCAAAAGGGTGCTTCTACTAAATACTGAGCAAAGGGTCTGAATACTTAGGACCATGCGATATTTCAGTTTTTCTTTTTTAATAAATCTGCAAAAATGTCAACAATTCTGTGTTTTTCTGTCAATATGGGGTGCTGTGTGTACATTAATGAGGAAAAAATGAACCTAAATGATTTTAGCAAATGGCTGGAATATAACAAAGTGAAAAATTTAAGGGGGTCTGAATACTTTTCGTCCCCACTGTGCAATAGTAACAAATTTAAACAAATCCAAAATAACGAAGCAAAATTTTGGTCAAAATTTGAATCGAATTCTAAACATTTTTGAATTTGATTTGAATTTGAATTGTTTTCTAATTTGATTTGAATTTCTAAATAGAATAGAATAGAAAATAATAGAATAGAAAAGAATAGAATCGAATAGAACAGCATCAAAAATAAAGGAATAAAATAGAAAATAAAGGGAAAGAATAGAAAATAAAAGATTAGAATATAATAGAAATGAAACAGAACCAAAATAGAATAGAATAAAATAGAAAGAATATAACCATCTTCTGAAATTCGAATTTCAAATAGAATTGAAAAGACTAGAATAGAATAGAAAACAAAATAGAATAGAAAGACTATAACCATTCATTGAAGTGAGAGGTTTGGGACTTTGTATGAAGCATGCAGCTGAGGGGGGTGACCATGATGCAAATTGCGTCTGACCAGTTTGTTATATAACTGTTATATAACTGTAATTACTAAATTTCAATACAATGAGCATTCTTCCCAGTTCAGTGGGAAGAATGCTCCTAACAATGGTGGTCAGTGGGAAGAATGCTCCTTACATTGGTGGTCAGTGGGAAGAATGCCCCTTACATTGGAGGTCAGTGGGAAGAATGCTCCTAACAATGGTGGTCAGTGGGAAGAATGCCCCTTACATTGGAGGCCAGTGGGAAGAATGCTCCTTACATTGGTAGTCAGTGGGAAGAATGCCCCTTACATTGGAGGTCAGTGGGAAGAATGTTCCTTACATTGGGGGTCAGTGGGAAGAATGCTCCCTACATTGGAGGTCAGTGGGAAGAATGCTCCCTACATTGGAGGTCAGTGGGAAGAATGCTCCCTACATTGGAGGTCAGTGGGAAGAATGCTCCCTACATTGGAGGTCAGTGGGAAGAATGCCCCTTACATTGGAGGTCAGTTGGAAGAATGCCCCCTACATTGGAGGTCAGTGGGAAGAATGCCCCTTACATTGGAGGTCAGTTGGAAGAATGCCCCTTACATTGGAGGTCAGTTGGAAGAATGCTCCTTACATTGGAGGTCAGTTGGAAGAATGCTCCTTACATTGGAGGACAGTTGGAAGAATTCCCCCTTACATTGGAGGTCAGTGGGAAGAATGCCCCTTACATTACCTTTGGTATATCAACCCCAGTGTGTCTTAAATAAAAAAAAAAAAAGCCTTCCTTCTTTTTTTTTTTTTTTTATATAGGTAATGTTCCACTTTAATCCCTGAACTTTGAATACCTAACTTCCTAATCTCCTGCATATGTCGGAAATTGACATAAGACATAAATCTTATTGTGTGCTACAAACTCTTTTTTCTGTGCATTCTGCTTACCTAATATTTCCTCCACCTTGGTTAAATGTTGGAAAACATTTGAGTCATCACATATTACTACTGCAAACCTGAATCACCTGTCACTTCAGGGAAAATAGATTCAAAAGATGCTCAACAAGCTTCATGTCACAGGACTGCCATCTCGTGACAAACTCATGGTACTACATACAGCAGCTTTGAAAACATAGAAACATATAAAAGTCAAGGCAGAAAAAAGACATAGTAGTCCATTGGGTCTGCCCTCTTTTATTTTTATCTTTTGTTAACTTTTTTGCCTGAGTATAGATCTATGTTCGTCCTAAGCATCTTTGAAGCCATTTACTTTTGACTGCCTCACTACCTCTGCTGGAAGTTTATTCCAAGCGTCAACTACCCTTTCAAGAAAATAATACTTTCTATGATTAGTTTTTTAACATTCCTCCAGTTAGTTTGAGGTCATGTCCCCGTGTTCTTGATTTTGGTTCCATACTGAAAAGACTGCCCTCCTGATCATTTTTCACCCATTTGATGTATTTAAAGGTTTCAATCATGTCTCCCCTTACTCGTCTCTGGACTCTTTCTATCTTATCAATATCTTTGTGTAAGTGAGGTCTCCAAAAGTGGACACAGTATTCTAAATGAGGTCTCGCTAAAATCTATATAGAGGAATCAGAACCTCCTTTCTCCTGCTGGTCACACCTCTAGTGATGCATCCTAGTAGTCTATTCGCTTTTCCCTTTGCCTGGTTACACTGTTTGCTCATTTTGCAATCATCTGAAATAAGTACCCCCAAATCTTTTCCCTCTGTAGTGCTGGCTAACACTGTACAGTACCCCCAATGTTATACTCTCTCAGGGAATTATTTTTCTCTAGGTGCATTATTTTACATTTAGAAACATTGTACTGCAGTTTTCACTGCTTTGACCAATTTTCTAACAATGCCAAATCATGTTCAATGTTAGACACCTCCAGGGCTACCAACCCTATTACACACCTTTGTCATACCTCCCAACTTTTGAACTTCAGAATGAGGGACACATGAGGAAGTAACTTGCGGTGCGCATAGTGGAAAGGGCTTAAGGGGCGTTGTTAAAAAAAAAAAAACACTCGGGCTTCCTTCTACCTATAAAATATGCTTTGATTATTGTTCTACAAGTAAAAGTCTCATGGATACATACAAACCCCAGCACAATTATTGACAAAAAAAGAATAAAAGGGTGCAGGCTTCTGGAGTGCATTACTCACCGACTGCAGGGTTCTGGAATGCGTTATGCACAGGGTTCAAGGTTCTGGAGTGTGTTACGTACAGATCGTATGGTTCAGGAGAGCGCTGGGTACAGAGTGCAGAGTTCTGGAGTGCATTATGGACAGGGTGCAGAGTTTGGCAGAGCGCTTGGTACAAAGTGCAGGGTTCAGAAGAGTGCTAGTTACAGAGCATAGGGTTCTGGAATGCATTATGGACAGGGTGCAGGGTTTTGGAGTGCATTACGTATAGAGTGCAGGGTTCTGGAATGCGTTATGCACAGGGTGCAAGGTTCTAGAGTGCCTTTCATACAGATTGTAGGATTCAGGAGAGCGATAGGTACAGAGTGCACGGTTCTGGAGTGCGTTATGCACAGGGTGCAGGGTTCTGGGGTGCATTGCGTACAGAGTGCAGGGCCTTGGGATGTGATACGTACAGAATGCAAGGTTCCGGAGTGCGTTATGGACAGGGTGCACAGTTCAGGAGTGCGTTATGCAGCGTGCAACGTGCTAGTCACAAAGCACAGGGTTCTGGAGTGCGTTACGTACAGAGTGCAAGATTCTGGGGTATGTTATGTACAGTGTGCAGTTTTCAAGAGAACGCTAGGTACAGAGTCCATCCATCCATATCCCATTACTACATCCCTCCTTAGCAATAACCTCTGCACCCCAACCCCAACCCCCCCCCCCCCCCAACACAACTCCTCTCATCTGCCCTCATCTTTGGCCCCCCACCCACCCCAAAGCTCCACCATCTTCCCCATGGTTACCTTTCTGGCTCTTCTATCCACTGCAGTAAAATCTTCCTTTTCAGTGCACTAAGTGCACACTAGTTTTCGGCTCCAGAACTTCCCCGACCAGGTAGGAGAAGCTGCAGCTCACCAAGAGCTTCCTTCCCCCTCCTGCCCTTGAACATGCTGCACTCTGCCAGAGCAGTACTTGTCCTGAGCGCAGGAGAGTTTTTACTTTCACTTTCAAACACAGAAGCCGGGCTTCTGTGTTTGAAAGTGAAAGTGCTGAGCTGCGAGCACAGGGCTAACCCAGGCTGAAAAACAATTATGCAGGACAAACCTCCTGTACAGTAGGACAAAGGTGAAGATGCAGGAAAGTCCTGGATCACTTACATAGAGGTTAAATAGAACGGGACTCAGTACAGAGCCGTGTGGTACCCCACTAGTGACTGGTCTCTGTTCTGAGTGAACCCCATTTACAACCACACTCTGGTATCTATCCGTTAGCCAACTGCATATCCCCGGAACAGCCCAAGGGTTAAGTCCTAGCTTGCACAACTTTTGTATTAGATCATTATGTGGAACTGTATCAAAATGCCTTGCTGAAATCAAGATATGCTATGTCCACAGCGTCACCCTGATCCAAAACATTGGTAATATAGTCAAAAAATTAAAACAGATTAGTCTGACATGATCTGCACTCAGTAAAGCCATGCTGCTTTGGGTCCAACAAGTTGTGTTTTAAGTGATCGATGATCCTTTTTTTCAGGAGTGATTCCAGTAGCCTCCCTGGCAGTTTTCCTGAGTGTGGCTCGGGGTTAAATTTCAGCACCATTAGCGGTAACCTCGAGCCACACTCGGGATTTCATCTCAGGATCCTGGTGCAGGTTACTTACCTTGTCCCAAGGATCCTGCCATTGCCCACCCTGCTGTGTCTGCGGGCTCTGTCCTCCGCCCGATGTCCTGTGTGCTGTGCTCCGTTCCCTGTGAGGATCGCGACGCACGGGGGCCGAGCCTGGCGGCAAATTCAAAAAAGTGAAAATTCATAACTCATACAGTACACTGTAATCTTACAGATTACAGTACTGTATTAAATAATTTCACATCCCTAGTGCTTTGTCCAGTGCCTTGCATGTAGTTTTATATGATATATACTGTTCTTTCTGCCTGGAATCTGGAGATTGTCCATAGCAACCAAAAAGTGTCCTTTTACGTCAAAAGTGGTTTTAGACCAGCTAGAAAACAGCGATAGTAAATTAGAACACTTGCAGAATTGAGTGATAGTGAATTGTGGGGAAATTTATTTTATTATTATTTTTTATAATTATTTATATTTATTATATTATAATTTATGATTTTGTGTTTCAAACTTCATCATACCCGGGATATCTACTAGACTCTTGTTTGGACAGATTTAACTCGCTGGTCATCTCGTGCCTCGACTACTGCAACTCCCTTCTCATTGGCTTACCTCTACATAGTCTATCACCTCTTCAATCCATCATGAATGCCGCTGCCAGACTCATCCACCTTACCAATCGCTCTGTGTCTGCCACTCCTCTCTGTCAATCCCTCCACTGGCTTCCGCTCGGCCAGAGAATTAAATTCAAAATTCTAACAACTACGTACAAAGCCATCCACAATTTCGCTCCCAGCTACATCACTAGCTTAGTCTCTAAATACCAACCCACTCGTTCTCTTCGTTCCTCTCAAGACCTCCAGCTCTCTAGCTCCCTCATAACCTCCTCCCATGCTCGCCTCCAAGACTTTTCCAAAGCCTCTCCAATCCTATCGAATGCCCTACCCCAATCTGTCCACTTATCTCCTACTTTATTAGCTTTTAGACGATCCCTGAAAACCCTTCTCTTCAGAGAAGCCTACCCTACCCACACCTAACAACTGTATATTCATTTTTTCCATCAGCTCATCCCCCACAGCTATTACCTTTTTGTTTCCACTTGACCCTCCCTTCTAGATTGTAAGCTCTAACGAGCAGGGCCCTCTGATCCCTTCTGTATTGATTTGTATTGTAAGTGTACTGTCTGCCCTCATGTTGTAAAGCGCTGCGCAAACTGATGGCGCTATATAAATCCTGTATAATAATAATAATAATTTAAGTGTGTTATTGCCAAGAATTACAGGCCTACAATATAAAACGCAAAATTTCTATGCAAAATAATTGTACCGCATTGAGATGCAAAAATCTGAAATAATCATACTGCCAGGGAGGTTAAGTTGACTACAACTGATGTTAAACTCACTGGCCTGGAATTACCAGCTTCTACTTTGCTGCCTGTCTTGTGGATAGGTACAATATCAGCTGTCCGTCAGTAATGGGGAACTTGTCCTGTTAGAAGATATTGATCTGTTAATGGCCCAACAACTATACCTCAAGGTTCTCTTAGAACTCTGGGATGAATATTATCAGGACCTATTGCTTTGTTAAGCTTTAACCGAGCCAGTTCCTCTGCTACCTCTGTCCCCAGAAATTGTTATTGTTAGTGCAATTTATTTCTGAGAAGACTGAACAGAAGTAATTGTTTAAATGGTTTGCTTCATCCTGGTCTCCCTCAACATATGTGTTGTGCCCAGTATTCCTTTTAGTGATCCCATTGTATTTTTTTTTCTTCTATCACTAATAGACCTAAAAAAAGGTTTTATCTACTTTCCTAATAGATTTAGCAATTTAATAATCTTTCTGTGCTTTGGCAGCATTGATAATGTGTTTGGCCTCCTTTTGTCTATTTTAATACTCTTCTCTGACAACTACACCTTCTGTTTCCTTGAATCTTCCATATGCCGTTTTTAATTTTTTTTCCTTTACTATCCTACTTACCTCTTTAACCTCCGTGGTGGTATGATTATTTCAGATTTTTGTGTCTCAAAGCGGTACAATTATTTTGCATAGAAATTTGGCGTTTTATATTGTAGGCCTGTAATTCTTAGCAATAACACACTTATAAAACTAAAATATTATCTGATCCAATATATCCTAAAATCCAACGCACCTTCTCCTAGATATATCAGAGCAAATAAGAGGCGCTCATATCCCTAGTGCTAGAAATCGCATGTGCTGCAATTTCATCAAAAATAAAGGTTGAAAATATCTTAAGTGTGCAAATTAATGCATGAAACTTAACGGTGTTTACCAATACTAATCAAACCATGCGAAAGTACATCCAAAGTGCACGTGAAAAAAGCTGTGACAGCAAAATAATAAATAAATGGCTAAAAATCCCCAGTTATTGTGTTTCATAAATTAAAGTGCAGAAAAAATTGTAATTGATTATATAATTATATTACAAACAAATTAATTGGTTAAAGCATGAAAAATCAGTCCTTTACAATCTTGTGATAAATAACGTGATTAAATTTGTGACAGAAAAGTGCATAAAAATCGCATAAAAATCGCACAAATCTTCTAAGGTGCAGTGATCTTGAAAATGCTGAATTCCACGTGTCCTTCACCTCACCACCGTGATACGTGAATCCACTCCCAAAGGAATCTCACTCACCGAATAATTTTGCCAGCACTCTCATGCACGGCAAAAAACGCTTAATAGCCACACTCCAGAGAACTCCAGCAAGCAGCAGCAGCAATGCCACAGTGTGTAGAATCAATCCACATGTAAAAAAATGAGGAACTCACATAGCGTAAACCAGCACGGCAAGTTTATTTAAAACCACTACAATCTTCAATGGAAACACTCACATTTTAAAGATAAAAATCAGCAGTAAAACCAATGTGATTCACAGCAAGCTTCAATCATTAGTGGATACACTCAGAACAACAAATGGTCACGGCGGACCCGAGGTGTGTTGATGCTCAGACTCACGGTCTTTCTCACCCCCCTCCGTGGTGCGCCGTGCAATGACAGACTCTCCTTCGTATAGTGCGGCTCTCAGCGTTGCTTGTCACATCTCATAGCCACGCCCCCAACATGTTTCGTCATCGATCAGACTTATTCATGGGATTGGCTAACTAGGCCGTCCCTCAACCCTTATATCTCCTCCTCCCTGGTCTCCCATAGGTTGGTGAGTCCGCATGCGCACATCTCGTGTCCCCGCTCCTATAATAGACAAGAGACTACGGCGCGCCGCTGTACAGGGATGCGGTTAGCCTATATTTAACTGTGGACTGATTGCAGCAAATACCTTAGATGGATAGCTCAACCATCATACATTCTGCATACCAGTGTGAACAGTCACAGTATTACTACCATGCTCACATCTGAAGCAAACCTAATTAACACTTACTATATACCTGTATAAGTGATCATAGCGTTGCCCCCATGGTCACGTCTAAGGCATACTTAGTCTGGATATTTCGCACACCAATATAAGTAACCATAACATTACTGCTACGGCCACATTTAGAACGACCTAATTTTATATTTATCCGACAACATCTCATCATAAACATATCGGTCTATAATTTGCTAAATCAGAGGTTTACACTTTGATCACTGAAATATTCACCATTGGATGGACCTATACCCACAGGTAATTACATGTTGGATACAATTCAAATAAAGTGCGAGTGTATTAAAACAAGATAAAATTATTAAATGATCCTTGAATAACCCTACGATTGTCCCTAATATTAGCAACATGGTGAGAATCTAATTAAATAAATACCTTAAAATAAAACTCCATATCAAATAATATATGAATAATTACACAGTCACAATTTAGTATTTACACTTATATGACTAAGCTATAGCTCATGACAAGCTGTTGAGCTCCTATCAATTACTCCCCTACTATGAGGGTTTAGTGATGAGAACCACATCTGGTACCTCACTCACCCCCCCTCTTATTGTTTAGGGCTGCTTCGCCAATAAGCCTTTAAATTGACCCAAATGAAGCATATTACGATATACTCATACAAAACCTATATCTGGAATACTTAAAATAATATCTATCTCCATTAAAAAATATATATATATCACATCCGAACCCTCATAATCCAGGGTCTCAAAAAAAAAAAAAAAAAAAAAAAAAAAAAAAAATTTTGACCAGATAATCATAACAGGGTCACACACTTCCGAATCTCCTACTAAAGTGTTCAACCAGACCGCAGCACATCAAATTTAACTACCTTCAATCAAAAATTATTTATGAAGCAGTTTAAATCTAGTTCTATATTTAACCCCTTAGGGGCTAAACTTTTCAATAAAAAGATCCAGCGAGTCTCCCTCTGCGATAGATCCCTGACCCTGTTGGACCCCCTCCAAGAAGGATGGACCACGTCGATTCCACAGAATTGTAAAAGTGAGGGATCCTTTTGATGTTTTTGTTTGAAATGCAAGGAGACACTATGATACTTATAACCGTTCTTAATATTGGTTAAATGCTCCGAGATTCTGATCCTTAGTAGTCTTTTTGTTCTGCCCACATAAAGTAGGCCACAAGGGCACCACATTAAATATACAACAAAAGAGGAGTTACAAGTGCTGAATTCCTTAATTTCGAAGGATTCACCTTCCCTGTTTGTTATGCTTGTCACTCCTCTGTGGCTAACTTTCACGGTCCTGCAGCAAATGCATCTTCTGCAACAGTAAAAGCCCTTAAGGTCGATTCTGAGATCATTATGTCCAGGTGGGTCCAAGATTTTCCTTACTACATGATCGCCAAAACTTGGAGCCCTCCTGTAAATGAATCTCGGTTGATTCGGTAGGATCTCTCCCAACTGCCTATCTTTCCGTAAGATGTGCCAATGCTTTTTGAATATCCTCTCAATGTCTTTATATTGACAATGATATCCTGATATGAACCTCAACTGATGTTGGCCTTCCATCGTCCGGGGAACGTTCCTTTTCTCAAAGCAATTCTCCCTCGGGGTTTGTGCCACCTCCTGAATAATTTTATTCAATACATCCGTGTCATATCCTTTCTGTATGAATTTATTTTTGAGGATACCCGCCTGTTCATAAAAATCATCTAACGAAGTGCAATTGCGTCGAACTCGTACCATTTGCCCCTTCGGAATATTTTTTATCCATCCGGGATGGTGGCCACTTCTTATAGACAAATAGCTGTTACGGTCTGTCGGTTTAAAAAACACTTTAGTCCTTAATGTGTCCATATATCTTTCGATGGTCACATCTAGGAAGTTAACCTTAACACTACTAATCTGATATTCCAATCTAATATTATTATTGTTATTATTCAGTTCCTGTAAGAACTCAATTGCCGACTCCTCCGTGCCTTCCCATATACATAGGAGGTCATCAATGAATCTCCGGTAAAATAAAAGCTGGGGTCTTCTGACATTAAAAACTTTCCTGTCCTCCCACTCCGCCATAAACAGGTTGCTTGGCAAACAACAAACGTGAACAACATGAGCGATCAAGTTGCCTCTAATAGTAACCCATTTCCTTCTAATAGTGGAGCGGTGGGTTCCAGTAATCCCTTGCCTAATACTGGAAATAACAAAAAGACAGGGAGTAAAGGTAAGGGAATGCAGGGGGCCATTGGCCCTAAGAATAGTGACAGAGGAAGAGGCATAATGGATGCCCATTACGGACGGAACTATCAACAATCCCCGAGACCTATGTCGCGAGGAAGAGGGGGATACCCGGTAAGGTACCAGAATGAGTACCCGTCCCCGAGAGGTTATGGGAGGGATGGTCCATATGGGTATGAGACCCCACAAAATTATAGGCAATGGCAACATTACCCCCCGTATCATCGAGACACTGTTGGTAATATGGATGTCCCACTACATAACAGATTTGCCCCGTTGGAAAATGATGAACAACCAGGCTATGTACCTTACAATGTGCCTTTTTTAGGACAGCGGGGGAGGGGGAGGGGAACCCCGAGGAGGAACCCCAAAGGGCCATACCAAAGAGAGAGAGGAAGCTCCACTCCCACTCAGGGGTACAACTACGATCAGATGCCCCCCCGAAGAGAAGAAGGGGATGCAGGGCAGGACGATCGAAACAACCCAAGAAAGCGGCTGAGGGACGCATGAATACGGGGATATTCAACCTGAGTAGTGTGGAGCTCAATCATAAGGAGCTCAACATTTTAAACTTGGGTTTGAAATGTGCCCCAAAAAAAGCAATGAATAAATTTGATGTCTACATAGACACACACAAATTTATTAGGTCCATGAACATTAAAAAGTACTTTCTAAGCCATCCAGTGGAATCCACTATTAAATCGAGAGTGCCTGACACTAAAATTGATACAGGACTCAAAAATAAATCCATCTTTAACCCCCAGAATCCGAGCAACCACTTCATAGAAGTATTCAAGAGTTTGGTACTTAATGATATCGAGGAACTCGCCCCACGCAGGGGGGTCAATCCGCATTATATCAAAGAAGGGATTCGGTCGTTGGAAGAGAAGAAGGATCTCATAATACGACCTGCGGATAAAGGGGGAGGAGTGGTATTGTTAGATAAATCATTTTATCTTAACCAGCTCTTGGCACTAGTTGGAGATAGATCCACCTATAAAAA
Source organism: Aquarana catesbeiana (assembly GCF_042186555.1). Classification (NCBI taxonomy): domain Eukaryota; kingdom Metazoa; phylum Chordata; class Amphibia; order Anura; family Ranidae; genus Aquarana; species Aquarana catesbeiana. The sequence goes on along the minus strand of NC_133324.1, from coordinate 93,211,996 downwards.
ACTGATGTCTGACCCTACGGATGCATATAAAACCCAGCTGACAATTTTGGTAGAATGGGGGTTTAGAATGGATGCTCTGAATCTTAAGGAGAAGAGGTATTTAATCCCCAGCGCGTGTAGAATCCCTGTTATCTACACTCTGCCAAAAATACACAAAAGCACACAATGTCCACCGCCTCGCCCCATTGTCAATGGCATTGGGTCTGTCACAGCTAGACTGGGGGAGTATTTGGATAAATTCCTCCAGCCCAGTGTAAAGATCACAAGGGCGTATTTGAAAGATACGGGGGACTTGTTGACTTTGCTCAAGGATGTAAGATTAAGTGCTACATCTCCTGTATACTTGGTAACGGCTGATGTAGCTTCTTTGTATACTATTATACAACATGAAGACGCATCCTTAGCTCTAAATTGGGCATTAAGTAAGAGAGAGGACATTCCAGGCATACAAAAGCGGTTTTTGGGGCATGTACTAGATTTTTGCATGTCCCATAACTATTTTTGGTGCAACGGTGACTTTTATTCCCAGCAGGTTGGCGTGGCAATGGGAGCGAAATTTGCTCCCAGCCTCGCCAACCTGTTTATGGCGGAGTGGGAGGACAGGAAAGTTTTTAATGTCAGAAGACCCCAGCTTTTATTTTACCGGAGATTCATTGATGACCTCCTATGTATATGGGAAGGCACGGAGGAGTCGGCAATTGAGTTCTTACAGGAACTGAATAATAACAATAATAATATTAGATTGGAATATCAGATTAGTAGTGTTAAGGTTAACTTCCTAGATGTGACCATCGAAAGATATATGGACACATTAAGGACTAAAGTGTTTTTTAAACCGACAGACCGTAACAGCTATTTGTCTATAAGAAGTGGCCACCATCCCGGATGGATAAAAAATATTCCGAAGGGGCAAATGGTACGAGTTCGACGCAATTGCACTTCGTTAGATGATTTTTATGAACAGGCGGGTATCCTCAAAAATAAATTCATACAGAAAGGATATGACACGGATGTATTGAATAAAATTATTCAGGAGGTGGCACAAACCCCGAGGGAGAATTGCTTTGAGAAAAGGAACGTTCCCCGGACGATGGAAGGCCAACATCAGTTGAGGTTCATATCAGGATATCATTGTCAATATAAAGACATTGAGAGGATATTCAAAAAGCATTGGCACATCTTACGGAAAGATAGGCAGTTGGGAGAGATCCTACCGAATCAACCGAGATTCATTTACAGGAGGGCTCCAAGTTTTGGCGATCATGTAGTAAGGAAAATCTTGGACCCACCTGGACATAATGATCTCAGAATCGACCTTAAGGGCTTTTACTGTTGCAGAAGATGCATTTGCTGCAGGACCGTGAAAGTTAGCCACAGAGGAGTGACAAGCATAACAAACAGGGAAGGTGAATCCTTCGAAATTAAGGAATTCAGCACTTGTAACTCCTCTTTTGTTGTATATTTAATGTGGTGCCCTTGTGGCCTACTTTATGTGGGCAGAACAAAAAGACTACTAAGGATCAGAATCTCGGAGCATTTAACCAATATTAAGAACGGTTATAAGTATCATAGTGTCTCCTTGCATTTCAAACAAAAACATCAAAAGGATCCCTCACTTTTACAATTCTGTGGAATCGACGTGGTCCATCCTTCTTGGAGGGGGTCCAACAGGGTCAGGGATCTATCGCAGAGGGAGACTCGCTGGATCTTTTTATTGAAAAGTTTAGCCCCTAAGGGGTTAAATATAGAACTAGATTTAAACTGCTTCATAAATAATTTTTGATTGAAGGTAGTTAAATTTGATGTGCTGCGGTCTGGTTGAACACTTTAGTAGGAGATTCGGAAGTGTGTGACCCTGTTATGATTATCTGGTCAAAATTTTTTTTTTTTTTTTTTTTTTTTTTGAGACCCTGGATTATGAGGGTTCGGATGTGATATATATATATTTTTTAATGGAGATAGATATTATTTTAAGTATTCCAGATATAGGTTTTGTATGAGTATATCGTAATATGCTTCATTTGGGTCAATTTAAAGGCTTATTGGCGAAGCAGCCCTAAACAATAAGAGGGGGGGTGAGTGAGGTACCAGATGTGGTTCTCATCACTAAACCCTCATAGTAGGGGAGTAATTGATAGGAGCTCAACAGCTTGTCATGAGCTATAGCTTAGTCATATAAGTGTAAATACTAAATTGTGACTGTGTAATTATTCATATATTATTTGATATGGAGTTTTATTTTAAGGTATTTATTTAATTAGATTCTCACCATGTTGCTAATATTAGGGACAATCGTAGGGTTATTCAAGGATCATTTAATAATTTTATCTTGTTTTAATACACTCGCACTTTATTTGAATTGTATCCAACATGTAATTACCTGTGGGTATAGGTCCATCCAATGGTGAATATTTCAGTGATCAAAGTGTAAACCTCTGATTTAGCAAATTATAGACCGATATGTTTATGATGAGATGTTGTCGGATAAATATAAAATTAGGTCGTTCTAAATGTGGCCGTAGCAGTAATGTTATGGTTACTTATATTGGTGTGCGAAATATCCAGACTAAGTATGCCTTAGACGTGACCATGGGGGCAACGCTATGATCACTTATACAGGTATATAGTAAGTGTTAATTAGGTTTGCTTCAGATGTGAGCATGGTAGTAATACTGTGACTGTTCACACTGGTATGCAGAATGTATGATGGCTGAGCTATCCATCTAAGGTATTTGCTGCAATCAGTCCACAGTTAAATATAGGCTAACCGCATCCCTGTACAGCGGCGCGCCGTAGTCTCTTGTCTATTATAGGAGCGGGGACACGAGATGTGCGCATGCGGACTCACCAACCTATGGGAGACCAGGGAGGAGGAGATATAAGGGTTGAGGGACGGCCTAGTTAGCCAATCCCATGAATAAGTCTGATCGATGACGAAACATGTTGGGGGCGTGGCTATGAGATGTGACAAGCAACGCTGAGAGCCGCACTATACGAAGGAGAGTCTGTCATTGCACGGCGCACCACGGAGGGGGGTGAGAAAGACCGTGAGTCTGAGCATCAACACACCTCGGGTCCGCCGTGACCATTTGTTGTTCTGAGTGTATCCACTAATGATTGAAGCTTGCTGTGAATCACATTGGTTTTACTGCTGATTTTTATCTTTAAAATGTGAGTGTTTCCATTGAAGATTGTAGTGGTTTTAAATAAACTTGCCGTGCTGGTTTACGCTATGTGAGTTCCTCATTTTTTTACATGTGGATTGATTCTACACACTGTGGCATTGCTGCTGCTGCTTGCTGGAGTTCTCTGGAGTGTGGCTATTAAGCGTTTTTTGCCGTGCATGAGAGTGCTGGCAAAATTATTCGGTGAGTGAGATTCCTTTGGGAGTGGATTCACGTATCACGGTGGTGAGGTGAAGGACACGTGGAATTCAGCATTTTCAAGATCACTGCACCTTAGAAGATTTGTGCGATTTTTATGCGATTTTTATGCACTTTTCTGTCACAAATTTAATCACGTTATTTATCACAAGATTGTAAAGGACTGATTTTTCATGCTTTAACCAATTAATTTGTTTGTAATATAATTATATAATCAATTACAATTTTTTCTGCACTTTAATTTATGAAACACAATAACTGGGGATTTTTAGCCATTTATTTATTATTTTGCTGTCACAGCTTTTTTCACGTGCACTTTGGATGTACTTTCGCATGGTTTGATTAGTATTGGTAAACACCGTTAAGTTTCATGCATTAATTTGCACACTTAAGATATTTTCAACCTTTATTTTTGATGAAATTGCAGCACATGCGATTTCTAGCACTAGGGATATGAGCGCCTCTTATTTGCTCTGATATATCTAGGAGAAGGTGCGTTGGATTTTAGGATATATTGGATCAGATAATATTTTAGTTTGGTAGTTTCTTAAAGGGGCAGCTCTCCTTTTCACTTTTCATTTAGTGAGTTATATATGGTTACACATATTTTGCTATACACCAAATGAGCCATTCACTGGATCTTATTTCTGTTTGTTGCAAATTCTATTCATTGGCGCAGTGGGGGTTGTTGTGAATTGAGAGCGGCTCATTATTCTGACTACCCATTTTTTTATTAATAACACACTTATATCTGTCCAAACAAGAGTCTAGTAGATATCCCGGGTATGATGAAGTTTGAAACACAAAATCATAATATAATAAATAAATATAAATAATTATAAAAAAAATAATAAAATAATAATAAAATAAATTACCCCACAATTCACTATCGCTCAATTCTGCAAGTGTTCTAATTTACTATCGCTGTTTTCTAGCTGGTCTAAAACCACTTTTGACGTAAAGGGAAACTTTTTGGTTGCTATGGACAATCTCCAGTTTCCAGGCAGAAAGAACAGTATATGAATTTTCACTTTTTTGATATTTGCCGCCAGGCTCCGCCCCCGTGAATCACGACCTTCGCAGGGAATGGAGCCCGGGACACAGGACATCGGGGAGGAGGACAGAGCCCACGGACACAGCGAGGGGACATTGCAGGATCCTGGGGACAAGGTAAGAAACCTCTTCCAGGATCCTGCAATGCAATCCCGAGTGTGGCTCGGGGTTACCGCTAATGTGCTGAAATTTAACCCCGAGCCACACTTGGGAAAACCGCCAAGGAGGTTAATGAACCAATTTGTTTTTTTCTTCTGTTTATTCCTACCAACTTGCCTGACATATAATCTAGTTGCCTCCAGGATGGTAGACTTTAACAATGCCCACTGATTAATTGCTCCTGCTGTTTTACGCCAACCTTTCAATAAATGTTTTTTAGAAATTTCCCCATTGATCCAACACATGCAGTAAAAAGCCACTATTGTTAAAGAGAAACTCCACCCTACCTTTCAAAATGAAAGTTTATATCCCCAACACTTGACCCTATACACAAAATAAAAACACAATGGGGGTTATTTACAAAAGGCAAACCCACTTTGCACTACAAGTGCAAAGTGCACTTGAAATTGCACTGAAAGTGCACTTGGAAGTGCAGTCGCTGTATATCCGAGGAGGACATGCAAGGGAAAAAAAAAAAAAACAGCATTTTAGCTTGCACATGACTGGAAAAAAAAAACCCAGCAGAGCTTCCCCTCATTTCAGATCTACCCCTCAGATTTACAGCGACTGCACTCAAACGATCGATCGCCCAGTTTTCTTCCGTTTTGCTGCCACGTAATCCGAAATGATTCCCGGTTTCTCTGTCTGTCCCTTCCCGCAGGGGCGGCCTACGACATCCATAATTACATGCTGAAGGATGTCGTCTATTCCTCCATGAGGACCAGACCTCCACCCATCTGGCTAGGGTGAAGCTCCGTTGGCTCCCCGGAGGGGGGACCTCTCCCCTCCGGGAACCAGGTTGAGCCTTTCCGGCTCTCACGGCAAACAGCAAGACAGGACCCTGACTGACCATGTGACTCAGCTTTTATATCAGAGTTCCGGGCCTTGTCTAACAAATCAATGATTGGCCGGGACTCGAATACAAACATCTGTCACTCAAATATAGAAATTAACAAACAGGCCTGCTGCAATAGCACAAGCCTGTCTAAATTTACCTGACATAGGAAACGAACAATAAAGGTCACCTATGTAAAAACAGGTGCCCGCTACACATACAGTACAGGAAATGGAAATATCGCCCCACCGTGACACCAACAGCAAAAAGTTAACAGACATAGATTTTAACCATCCCCTACTTTGTCCAAAACTAAATTTACATTTTGGCTACATTACCTCCATCTGTAGGTTGTCTTGCCTGCTAAGAAGCGTATGCAATAACATTCCATGACAAATATAACCTTGCTAATATGGAAGAGTTATTATTGATATGAGTCCTTTTGCACAGATATGGAATTGAATGGTAATGATGGGTCTCCAAGGCCTCTAGAACGCTGAGGTCTAAGATCCAACCACTGTTCATATTTTTAGGTTTAGTTTCTGTTTGGGGGAATAGAGAATGATCCAGACTTTTGTGTCATCCCCTGGAGCAACAGAAAAACATTGGTAATTTTTATAACTTTTATTTTTATTGATGGTTTTGCTTGCCTAGAGCTCTTGGTATCCAGGACATAATATGAAAGAATTTCTTCAGCTACCCCATTGCTACAAATGTCCCAGACCCACTTACTTGGGCATAAATGGCTCAGGCACATTCATCTCAGGAAGTAGTATTTTCTTTGGTGTCTTGAATGATAGGTGCCAGTGACTTTAGTTGACATTTTTAGGCTTCATGCACACTAGTGTTTTGTATAAGCTAAAAAAACGCTAGGAAAACCCGCTGGATGAAAAACGCTGATAACAGTGTTTTTGTGCTGGCTTGTAGTAGCATTTTACTAGCTTTTAGGAGCATTAGCGCTTTCATAGCGTTTTTCACAGTACATGATGAAAAACAAAAAAAAGTAAAAAAAAGCTGTTAGTAGCGCTAAGAAGCATTCGGTGTTTTTTTCTGCTGGAAAAACGCTCCAAAAACTCCACAAAAACTATTTTATTTCTGTTCCTAGATGATGATCAAAAACGCTAAATAGCCTAATAGCTTCTAGGAGCAGAAAAAAAATGCCAAGAACAGCTTCTAAGAGCTTAAAAAAAACACTGCATGGAGCCTTAGAGTAATTGGAACTTTGCATTGAGGATTCAGATGGAGGGTGGAGCGAGCATAGGATATGTGTAGATTCTATGCAATACAGTCTTTGCTCTTGCTAACCTTTGGAATCCCTTTCTTACATGGTTAGTACTAGATTTTTAAACTTTAAAGTAACTGCTTAAAGCGGCGTTCCATCCGCTTATTTTTTTTATTTTATAAAAGCAGCAGCTACAAACACTGTAGCTGCTGACTTTTAATAGGACACTTATCTGTCCAGGGAGCCCGCGATGTCAGCCGCCCCCCCCCCCCCCAGGCCAATCCATCCATCGGATCAGGTGCAGGCGCCGCCATTCTAATTAAGGGAAACCAGCAGTGGAGCCTTGCGGCTTCACTGCCCATTTCCTACTGCGCATGCGTGAGTTGCGCAGAGCTTTGTGAATGGCCAGTTGTCTTCTGGGACAGACACAGGTCCCAGAAAACAACGGGGGGGCTCGACGCACAAAAGGATATGACGTCCTGCGCCGCGGACCAGATGGATCGGAAGTACAATATGTACTTCATAAAAAGGTACTATAAAAGAAAATTTTTTTTTTTTAATATCCAAAAACGAGGTGAGGAAAGGTGGTCTTTCGTTTAAGACCACCTCTCAAAAGTGGGTAAAATTCTGCTTTAACAACTGAGGTTCTAGTGGTATCTCAGTCTTAGAATTAAAGGAAGTACAGTGTGTTGCTTTTCAAACTCAGTTGGTCACTCATCACCTCCACATGGAAATAACCCCAGTCTGGTTCCTCTAGACCAGGGGTGTCAAACTCAATTTCATCGTGGGCCGTATCAGCATTATGATTGTCCTCAAAAGGGCCGGTTGTATCTGTTAGATTAGATGTCCAGCGCATCCCCTCCCCTTACATTAGATGTCAAGAGCCACCCCACCATCAGAAGTTGAGTCCCCTACTCTCCCTAACATCACAGTGTACCATCTTTCCTTATGCTGCTGCTGGGAAGAAGCTGGATGCATTGCTTGAAAGCAGAAAATAGGGGTCTGGAGGAGGACTGGAGCTCTCCTGCAGCTGCAGGAGAGGTGCAAGGTACCGGATTCGGCCTGTGGGCCTTGTGTTTGACACCTGTGCTCTAGACCCAATGCAGCACTCCATGGCAGCCAGTAACATCAATGGGTCCTCCCAGGAAGGAAAATCCTCATAGCGTGCCCCATCCTTAGGCCTTAAGGACACAACAGATGTAATAAATGCAATTTCCTTGGAGTTCAAAAACCCAGGAGGAAGACCATGTGCCAGGAATAAACTTTTTTAATAACACTCCCAGCATGCACCAGCAGCCCCAGCTGATTGACCATGTATTAAATATCTTAACATAGGATGTTATCTCTAGGCTTAACATAGGATGTTATTTCTAGGACACCCTGCTGGAGTAAGCTCAACACAGCACATGCTTAGAGAAAACCAGCCAGTAACGATGCCAACTAAATCTCTGTAACTCAACCGTACAAAAAGAGAATTTAGAAAAATACCACATCCTTACCTTTGTATATGTGCACTGCCCGTCCCACCTTGCAGATAGAATTAAAGCTGCTGAAGACTTCAAGCTAAACTAGCTGCAGCCGTTGAACGGCGAAAGTTTCCCAGCATGTCCCTTCGACAAAAATTGATCAAATGTTCAATCGGAACAGCCACACACTGATCAAAATGTATCTAGTCCCTTTTGAACCAGCTGAATTCAGTCAGTGTATGTCCAGCTTTAGAAAAGGACTTCAGTGCTTCTGCTGTGAACAATGAGGATGAGCTTCTTTACTGTGCCTGCAGCTACAGAAATCAGTGAGGGCTTGTTTTCTATTATTATATTTTTCCAGTACAGACTGCTTAGGACCAAAGAACTTTGAAAGATCGTTAAAGTGGTTGTACACCCAGTACAACCACTTTTACCTACAGGTAAGCCTATATTAAGGCTTACCTGTAGGTGCTGGAAATATCTCCTAAACCTCCACGGTTTAGGAGATATTTACAAAAAAGCCAAGCGCCAATGACTACGGCTCATATGCACTTTAGAAAGGGCACATTGTGCCCTTTCTAATAGGGGTCATGCCGTGACTGGCGGCTCCAGTGCGCATGCGCAGGAGTGACGTCATGCGACTCCGGCCAGTCACAGAGCCGGAGTTCGCAGCCCCGGAAGGAAGAGGGGTGAAGATGGACGCTCCCAGCTAGTGGGGACAACGGTGACATCGCAGGCTTCGGTTTCAGGTAAGTGACACATAATGGGCTACTAATGCGATGCATAGTAGCCCATTATGCTTTACCTTTGCAAGGAAATAAAGAGGAAGTAAAATCCTAGACAGTCCACCTTTACAGAACAGTCCCGTTACATTAATGTAAATGGATACTGTAATAAAAAGGGCACTGCACTGTAAAGGGGCATTGTGATGTGAAGGGGAACTGAGAACACTGCTATAATAAAAAGGGGGGACTGTGCTGTAAAGGGGGCCAAGGACAGACCCCGTGAACAAAATCGGTTGCCATGAAACCTGTCCCTGGTGCCAAAAAGGTTGGGGACCGCTAACGTAGTGTATTGTGCAGGCATACAATAAAATACTCCCTATAGGTTTTGTAATGAAATAAATCAATACCTTTTTGACTTGCAATATATAGTGACTCAGCCCCTGTAGGCCAGGGCTATGGGAGGAGAGAAGCTGCTTGATGTCCATGTGAATGGGCCCTAAAGCAGGATTAGCTGCATTTAGAATGTCTAATCCTGGATGCACAGAATTCTCTTTTCTCCAAATGCAACTAAACAGAACGCACCTAAAATGTACATTGTGAAGGGCACAATTGATAAATCATTACATGCATTTAGAAATGTCCTCAAAATGCATATAATGCAAGTTTGACACTGCCAGTGTGAATGATGCCTCCATTTTATTTTATTTTTTTATTTTTCCCCATAAGGCCCTTTGCACATTGACTGCCTAGGTGAAGTGCGCGCAGAAGGAACAGGTGCAGCAACCAACCCTGCTGTAGGCAGCCTGGAAGCTGCACCTGACCATCCCGACAGCATAAAATGCTGGGAGGGACGCACTGCACCTAGACAGCCCAGCGTATACGGCCCCTTTTTTTGGATTTATATAGCACTGACATAGTCTGTCCGCTCTTTACAGACATTCCTGCCTCCAAAGAAGCTTGCAATCCATACATACATGCTAAGGCCCATTTTACCAAAAATGCTTTGTGGAAATCCCCTTGAGGCAGACTATATATTTGTACAAGAAATTTATTTATCATCATCATTTATATAAAACAATATATTTTATATACCAATAATATAAAACAAAAATATAAAATAAAGGCAGATTCAAACACAGTATAAGTGCAAACAGCAATGAAAAGATGTAAAACAGAGTAAACTGAACTGTATAAAAACAAGTAAAGCTAGTCAAAAATAGCACATTGTATAGTTTCACAGGTTGTATACATAGAAAGTGTCAGCTATAAATTTCCTTCAAATAGAACGGAATAAGGAGAGATTCGCTCATTCATGAGTTTTTGGATTTTCCCCTCATGAAAATGTTACTGTTTAATAGGCAGTTAATAATCTATAAATAGGCACATTTAAAGTGGAATTCCACCCACTTTTACAACTCTTCAGCATCCCTCACTAAACTATGCACTGTAAACGAATTGGATATTTTTACATTTTTTTTTCTCAGCACCTACTGTATAGCTGCTGTATTGATTTTTCACTTCTTCCTCCCTGGCTGTGGCCTATCGCATCTTTTCCTGTTTGCAATGACTTCTGGGAAGGGGAGGCAACTTCCTCTGACACTGTCGTTGCTACGGAAACCTGACCTGAAACCTATTACACTGCTTGTGCTGCACTGAGCATGTGCGAGATCTGCAAGGATGAGATCCAGGAAGAAATACAGTCTGGCTTCAGATGCCCACACTTAAGATGGCCACGGCCTGCTGTAAGTTTATAAAATGACAAACTACTGCTATAAACTAACAAAACAGACCTTAGTTTACAGACTAACTTTACTAGAATACATTAAGCTTGTTTATTATAGGGGTATTTTTATTTAAAAAGTATAATTTCGGCCGGAACACCACTTTAAGGAACATTTATAATGGAGATCGGATGTTAACTGCTCTCCAGTGTCTCCACGATACACCACAGTGCTGGTCCTACATTTTATGGCTGTGTAGAGTCAGCTGTGGATTATTTCAATTTATAAGGTTAGTTTGCCAAAAAAACTTGCAGGTAAGGGGCACCTGTATATAAAAATAAACTGTGCATCCTTGACAAAAATTAGATAATGCCCTTGTTATAGGTGTAGGCCATTTACATACTGTACCTCCTGAAGCCTGGCCAGAAAACTCCCAGAGATGACATCGTCCTGTCCTCCCTTGTTGCTAGGATGTTGCTAAGACAAACCCAGCCGTTACTGTTCACCCCCATCATCACAGAAGTGATCTCTGAAACTCCTGCACACGTGCGGTGGATTAGAAACAGCCAGGAGTTTCTTAGCAACACCCTAGCAACAAGGAAGAATAGGATGATTCTATCTCTGGGAGTTTTTCAGCCAAGCTTCAGCAGGCATGTACAGTGCACCCGGAAAGTATTAACAGCGCTTGACTTTTTCTAGATTTTGTTATGTTACAGCCTTACTCCAAAATAGATTAAATTAATTATTTTCCTCAAAATTCTACAAACAATACCTCAAAATGACAAAGTGAAAGAAGATTGTTTGAAATCTTTGCAAATGTATTAAAAAATAAACTAAAAAAATCCCACGCACATAATTATTCACAACCTTTGCTCAATACTTTGTGGAAGCACCTTTGGCACCAATTACAGTCTCCATTCTTTTTGAGTATGATTCTACAAGTTTGGCACACCTATTTTTGGTCAGGTTTCTCCCATTCTTCCTTGCAGGACCAATCACAGTTCTATCAGGTTGGATGGGGAGCGGCGGTACACATTCATTTTCAGATCTCCCCAAAGATTTTCGATCAGGTTCAAGTCTGGGCCACTCAAGGACATTCAGAGTTGTCCCGTAGCCACTCCTTTGTTATCTTGGCTGTGTGCTTAGGGTCATTGTCCTGTTGTAAGATGAACCTTCGCCCCAGTCTGATGTCCAGAGCACTCTGGAGCAGGTTTTCATCAAGGATGTCTCTGTACATTGTTGCATTATCTTTCCCTCGATCCTGACTAGTCTCCCAGTTCCTGACGCTGAAAAACATCCCCACAGCATAATGCTGCCACCATCACTGTGAGGATGGTATTGGCCAGGTGATGAGTGGTGCCTGGTTTCCTCCAGACATGACGCTCGCAATTCATGGCCAAAGATTTCAATCTTTGTTTCATCAGATCAGAGAATTTTGCTTCTCATGGTCTGAGAGTCCTTCAGGTGCCTTTTGGCAAACTCCAGGTGGGCTGTCATGTGCCTTTTACTAAGGAGTGACTTACATCTGGCCACTCTACCATACAGGCCTGATTGGTGGAGTACTGCAGAGATGTTCTTCTGGAAGGTTCTCCTCTCTCCACAGAGAAACTCTGGAGCTCAGTCAGAGTGACCATTGGGTTCTTGGTCAACTCCCTGACTAAGGCCCTTCTCCCCCGATTGCTCAGTTTGGCCAGGCTAGGAAGAGTCCTGGTGGTTCCAAACTTCTGCCATTTACGTATGATGGAGGCCACTGTGCTCATTGGGACCTTCAATGCTGCAGACATTTTTGGTACCCTTCCCCAGATCCGTGCCTCAATACAATCCTGTTTCAGAGGTCTACAGACATTTACCTTTTGACGTCATGGCTTGGTTTGTGCTCTGACATGCACTGTTAACTATGGGACCTTATATAGACAGGTGTGTGCCTTTCCAAATCATGTCCAACGAACTGAATTTACCACAGGTGGACTCCAATCAAGTTTTAGAAACATCTTAAGGATGATCAGTGGAAACGGGATGCATCTGAGCTCAATTTTGAGTGTCATGGCAAAGGCTGTGAATACTTATGTACATGGGATTTTTTGTTTTTTATTTTTAATAAATTTGCAAAGATTTCAAACAAACTTCTTTCATGTTGTCATTATGGGGTATTGTTTATAGAATTTTAAATAATAACTAAAAAATAATGAATTTATTCCATTCTGGAATAAGGCTGTAACATAAAAAAAAAATGTGGAAAAGGTGAAGCCTTGTGAATACTTCCTGGTTGCACTGTAAATAGCCCTCACCTATAGAAAGGGCATTATCCAACTTTATTCAAAGCGGCACTTTTTTTTTTTTTGTCCACCTGCATAGGCAGTTTTTTGGTAAAGGTAAACTAACCCTTAATGTAGCAAAGGGTCACGTGACTGAAAGGCCATGTGACCAGTCTATCCTCCAAGCTTTTTTTTACGTAAACATATTCATTTTAATATAGTGATCTTATGGCTTTGGAGGCTTGAAGCGCTAAGCACATTGAAGAAGCACCTACCTGTGCTTGACGTATATTTAAAATGCACGTCACACACACAAGCCAGAAGATTTTCAGTTACCTTAACGGTCTAGAACAGGTTACGTAGTTACATAATTGGTAAGGTTGAATAAAAGACAGGTGACCTGCTTTTAGTTGTATTTCTCTGAACACAGTGGAATGGATTTACTAAAGGCAAGTAGACTGTGAACTTTGCAAGTGCAGATGCACTCTGCTCCAGAGATAAGTAAATGAGGGGAAGCTCTGTGGACTTCCATAATCCAATCATGCGCAAGCAAAAATTTTTTTTTTTTTTTTGTGCAGCTTTACAACATTCACTAAGCTCTGGAGCAACTGCACTTGCAGAGTGCAACTACATTTGCAAAGTGCACAGTCTTTTTTGCCTTTAATAAATCAACTCCACTATGTTCTGTTACAGACGTGTTTGCATTGCAGGCAAATCAGTTCAAATGCAGCATTTTGTAATTAAACACATGCATTGGAGCTGCACTCTGTTCAAATGTAAAAGCCTGCATTTTCCAGCAAAGCGCAACTAAACCCTCCTATCTGTTACATCCAAGGTAGCTTCCATCTTGTCATGGTGCTGCACATGTGATCAGTTAGGACACCAGCCATTTGAGGACTTGGCAGTTCAAGTGATAGCACCAGCAACTGTGACTGTTACCATTCACAACATGACCTGAAAGTAACTACTTTGGGAAAAAGTAAAATTGAAAGGGGTTTAGTTCTGCTTTCACCGTGACAGCCAGGATTTGCCAGCAAGAACAAGGGGGAAGAGGAACAGATTGGGCCACAAAAGAAGGTGCCATGGCTGCTAATTGGACAGCACTGATTCATAATAAAAAAGGCATGAGTTATTATTCCTCGAAAAGCATAGTGGACACCACATTATACACACTAATAAAACAAACACAGACTTATAAAGTGATAAAAAAAATACATATGTGTACAAACTGTGCAAAAAACGAATGCATTCAAGCTTGGAGATCATTCTGCAGAAATAAAAAAAGATCTATTTTACAACAGTTGTCCTTGAAAGATTGCCATAAGTCTGAACAAATTCCAGAAACCAAATGGCCAACACCCCTAAAATATATCTTGGTACCATCCTAAAGTGCTCTTAAATTGGACTAACCTGTTATTTTATTTCAGTGTATTAGTCCACCCTGGCAGACCAGTCTCTCCACATTTGCACCTACAGTACAAGTTCCAGAAAACTACAGATGTGTTCTTAAAATTAATAAAAAAAAAAAAATCAAAAACATTAAAATAATCACTTGTAGTCAGATAAAAATACATGATTTTTGTCAGTGTTTATAATTTCTTCCCAGCTTCACCGAGAATCCATTCAATGCCTTCCAACAGTCCAGACAGAGTAGAAGCTTCTGTATTTTGCACCTGTATATTAAAATAATTAGTAAAGATGAACACTTTATAGGGTATTTGTGCTCAGAGTATGGACATTACATTTTTTTTTACATATTTTTAACATGCAGTAAAATAGCTTTAAAATAAACCATCCCTGACCACTGTTGCTGCAGGTACTATGAAGTAATTCATCCTCAAAATCAGAAGAAAGCTATGTTTCATTTTGTATCTAATAGCTTACACAAACTGTAGCTGCTGACTTTTATTATTAGGACACTTACCTGTCCTGAATCCAGCGATGTCGACGCCCCAGCCGATGTTGCTGTCGGGTGCTGCCGCCGCCATTGCCGGCTGGGTCCCTATGTGCATGTGCATGCGTGAAGAGCGCTGCACTTTCTGAATGGCCCGGCGGTGGGAGAAGGAGGAGGGGGGGCGAGCTTCTGATGGACTCCGCTGCAGCGGCGCCTGCCGGAAGTGGGGAAGGGTACCTGTCAAAAACAGGTACCCACTCCCCCCTGAAAGGTGCCAAATGTAGCACCGGAGGGGGGGATCAGATAAGCAGAAGTTCCACTTTTGGGTGGAACTCGGCTTTAACCACCTTACTACCTCCATGATGTAAAAAAGTGAGTTGGTGGACGCTTACATCTGGATCACTATCCGAGTGAGTAGATTACAGGCAAGTAAAAGCCAATCAGAGTGGCTCTATATACCTTGTAATCACTCTGAACCAATGACAACAATCACAGATGTAAACACTGCCTGTGTTTAAAAAGGAGGGAGGAAATAAAGGAGGATTGCAGGAACGAAGAGATTGGTAACCATAGTGTGTCTCTGCCTACCAATGATTGTATGATCACTTTTAATGGGGCATATACAGGCTAGATGTCAAGATTATGCTTAAATAGAAAGTAATAGGAAAATGAGATTTCTGAGCCTTGGTTGTGAAATTTGAAGATGAATTTATCCACAATGCGCATATATACATATATATATATGTGTATGTATGTATATATATATATATATATATATATATATATATATATATATATATATATATATATATATATATATATATATATACACACACACATACACATACATACATACACACACACACACAGGTGAATGAGAACTTGTTTTAATTGCTTTAATTGCCTGTTCAATGACAATGAGTAGACCTAAAAATGTATGGCACTGAAAATTATGTCAGGGCATGGATACATGGGCTGCTATCTCTCGCCTTGACTATTGCAACTCCCTTCTCACTGGCCTGCCTCTCCATAGGCTATCCCCTCTTCAGTCTATCATGAATGCTGCTGCCAGACTTGTACACCTTACCAACCACTCAGTGTCTGCCAACCCTCTCCTACAATCCCTACACTGGCTCCCAATCACCCAGCAAATTAAATTCAAAATACTAACCACAACATACAAAGCCATTCACAACTCTTCCCTGAGCTACATCACCAATCTTGTCTCCAAATATCACCCAAACTGTCCTCTTTGCTCTTCTCAAGACCTCCTACTCTTAAGCTCCCTTGTCTCCTCCTCCTCCCATGCTCGTCTCCAGGATTTCTCCAGAGCCTCTCCCATCCTCTGGAACTCGCTACCTCCACCTGTCTGGATAACCCCTACTCTTTCTACCTTCAGGCGATCCCTGAAAACTCATCACTTCAGGGAAGCCTATTACGTCTCCAACTAATCTTCTACCACTTCCATCAGCTCATTCCCCACAGTTATAACCTTTTGTACCACCTGCCCCACCCTATTAGATTGTAAGCTCTTCTGAGCAGGGCCCTCTTAATCCTCTTGTATTTTATTTTATTATAACTGTATTGTCTCCCTTTTATATTGTAAAGCGCTGCGTAAACCGTTGGCGCTATATAAATCCTGTATAATAATAATATAAAATATTATTAATAATAATAAGTAAAATGGAAAATGTATTCAAATTCCATTGGGTTCCCATAGGAAACCGTATTTTAAATCTCAACGTCAGCCTTCCCTTCAAGTAAGTCTTGCATAGGTATACAGCCTCCTCTCATGTACTGAAACTGCTTAATTTGATTTCAATGCACAGTGCGAGCTTCTCACAGTGTGCATTAAAGGTCTGCAGCAAGTGAGATAGAGCACGTCTCATTTCCAGGCTGACGTATATCCAGCATCAAATAGTCCTGTTCTCCCCCAGCCTGTCTGTCTCCAGCCTGCTCTTTCATTCTGTGGGGTTTCATTTCTTTCAATGGAGGCTAAGCATCATATGTGGGCATTACCTAGGGCAGTCTGCGTACAAATGCAGTCTACCCAGGCACATCCACCCATCAGGGCATTTTCATATTTGCCTAACTTCTCCCTAAAGCCAGCTCACAGTTTGCATCAGGGCAAATGGCTCAAGAAGAGGGGGGGGTGCTGTGATGGTTTCAGGAAGCTATGTACAGCACCCCGCTGGCCCCTCCCACCAGCTATGATCTCTCTGCATAGCATAAGCGACTTAAACTTAAGCTTTAATTAACTGAAGTGCTGCCATTGCAATGTTTAACTACAGCCTGTTTCTTATGGGGAGGCTGAAACCAAAGCAGCCACCACATCTAAGGACTGCTAAGCTACAATAAATGACACGGTTTTCTCTGGATTTAGTTACACTTAACTGCTATGCTGAAAAAAAAATGTTTATAGAGCTGAATATCTTATGGGTGCAACCTAAGCTTATTTGAAAATATTTCACAGAAATAAGAAACCTTGATATAATAGATCAGTTTACAACCTTGTAAACGTTTAAAAAACAAATAACTGACCCCAAAACATTATAACCCATTTACACTACTGTCAGCTACGGTGTATTGCATGTGTAACATGCGTTTTGTCTCATGTTAGGGCAGACAATTAGCTTCAAGGCTCTCGGCACACCAGAGCGGGCAGAAAAAGGTTCCTGCAGTATTTTTCCAACGTAGTATCGCAAGGTTAATTTAACAGTAAAAACATATCATTATCCACTATAATAAGTAAACAGGCATATCTGGAGAATGGAGGGAGCATCCACGGTGCTGGTGTCTATGTGTTCATACTCGCGCTCTCTGCACGCTGTCAGAAGAGATGACAGACTTCCTGGTGTACTGCTGCTCCGAAACGAGTTGCGTCTCTTCCTGGTTGGGACTCCTCCCTTGCAGCGTTGCATGTCACGCTGCGCTCCACCATCCAGCACAGCCATCGGACTCCTTCCTTCCCCGGATTGGGGTGTCTGGCCTCTCCATCTCTTCTAATGGCATGCAGAGAGCGCTACTATGAACACCTAGACACCAGCACCGTGGATGCTCCCTCCATTTTTATTAAATTAACCATGAGTTAGTGCACTTAGAGGCGTTTGTTCTTTCTTGTTGTTTCCAGTACCTAAAGCAGCCATTTTCAACCAGGGTGCCTCAGCAAAGTGCCTATAAATTGCCCAAAAATGGTACATAAGGCGGTGGGTGGATGAAGCCTGCCTTTTAGTCACACAAAGTCACAGGTTTTCATTGTGCACCAGTACGACCTTCTAGCTGCTAATGAAAAATGACATCATCAGTTGATAAGGAGGATGTCAGCCACCTGCATAATATGCTTGTTTAACCCTCCCATGCCTCTCTCCACACATTTTGGGGTCCATTTGTTGAGTGATGGAGAGAAACTGAGGAAGAAGAGAAACACTGGAATTACTAGTCAGTACCAACTTGCACCTCCAACGTCGGGTGTCCTACGTGTGTGGACTTTGCTACTTTACGTAAAACAATCAGAATAGTTTTTACAATTTAGGATGGGGTGCCCCAAGACTGTCCATAATTTGGGAGGGTGCCACGAGACGGTCCATAATTTGGGAGGGTGCCACGAGACGGTCCATAATTTGGGAGGGTGCCTCGAGACGGTCCATAATTTGGGAGGGTGCCTCGAGACGGTCCATAATTTGGGAGGGTGCCTCGAGACGGTCCATAATTTGGGAGGGTGCCTCGAGACGGTCCATAATTTGGGAGGGTGCCTCGAGACGGTCCATAATTTGGGAGGGTGCCTCGAGACGGTCCATAATTTGGGAGGGTGCCTCGAGACGGTCCATAATTTGGGAGGGTGCCTCGAGACGGTCCATAATTTGGGAGGGTGCCTCGAGACGGTCCATAATTTGGGAGGGTGCCTCGAGACGGTCCATAATTTGGGAGGGTGCCTCGAGACGGTCCATAATTTGGGAAGGTGCCTTTACTGAATAAGATACACTGACCTAGAGCTTACTTCTTCTCTTGAACCGGCTGCCCATGTGGATGAGCTCTTTTACTCATGAACTTTTATAGGACTTATATTATATACTGTCTCAGATCAACAATTTGCTCCAAATTACATGGGTCAAAACTATTTTTTTTCCCAACGTAGTACACCACAATGCATGGCAGCACATGAATGTGCTCTGCAGTGCCTCTCAAAATCTATGGCACCCCAACACATGTATGTCGCTACCAAAAATCAGTGGTGTGACAAGGCACTTATAGATTCTCTTTGATGACTGGGATTCCTTTACTTATTGCTAAGGAAGTAAAACTGATAATTTATCTAAAAGGGGTTTGACTATAAATGTAACATGGAAACCATTGTTCCACCAGAAGTAATTTACAGGAATAGTAAAAAACAAGCAGGTCTGCACCCTGCACTTCCACGGAGCTCTCCATGACAGTCAGCATTATGATAGACCACCTTAAAAAGCATGATATGAAATTAAAATTATGGAAAAGAAAAAAAAAAAAAAACAACAAGTTAAAAGAACACAAAGAAAAAAATGGAAATATTACCATCCATGGCCGGTTCAGGTTGCTCAAACACAATTCATGGGCCAGGTACACACAGGGAATCCTCTTGTCCCCGGGGTTGGTGACACAAGCCAGAACTAGCAAAGGTCTCCGCTGAGGCCCCAGGTTTGGATCCATCATTGTTCTGATCTGAGCTACTTCATCATCACGATTGTGTCCTACACAGGAACATCACAGGAGTAACACTGTCACACATCACGCTTCAGGTATTTACTGTTATTTCACAATATGTTGTTGTCAGCATGATACACAGTACATAGATGTCACAGGACAATTCATACTACATTTATACAGACATGCATTTTAAAACTAGCTTGGTCAGAACTATGCAAGATTGAACCTGCCTGGTTTCACTTTGAAAATCAGCAAATTATAGCCAAAATGCATTGGAATCAATGAAAATGGAAAAATTGGGGGGGGGGGGTGAAGGTTCTTAAAGAAGTTTTAAGGCAATTAGGATGTTCCCGCTGGCGTAGCACATATATGCAGCATCACATGGTTTACTCTCAGCATGGAAATCAGTCTGTCAGCAACAGCTCTTAATCTAGTACTAACAATTGGGAGCCCAGAGGATTGGCTCTTAATCATGTGATCGCTGATATTTTTTATTTTTATTACTGCTTTTTTTTTTTAAACTTATTGAATGGCTTTGTTTAACCCCCTTCGTGGTGGAGCGTAAAACAAATGTTAATACCTGAACACAATTTTGCAACTTTGACTTGTCATAGTAAAACTGTACATATCATGGCAACTACTTTGTGTATCCTGGTGGATTATATTTTTTTTTTCAGGCCTAAATGGTAAAGGATATCTAGTGATTTTTTTCTATTTTCAAAGGAAAACTGGCTCAAAATAGTAAAAAAAACAAAAAAACAAAAACCACACATTATCTGTGTATGTCTTGCTATTACCATAACCTACCACCAAAGAACAACCCAAAATAAATTCTCCTATTCCTGACGATCGCAGTGATACCATGTGTACGTTATTTGTTGTTTGTACCCGTACTAGGGCCCAGAAAAAATGGTGCACGTTCTGCTTTTTTTATCCTACCTAAAACACACTGACACTAACTTCAAAAATGCATTTAAAAAATAAAAACCCTACCCAAAATATATTGACCCTGATCTTTGACCCATACCTTGACCCTAACACTAACCCTGGCACTGACCTAGACCAAACCTCCATCTGGCTATTTTTTTCTTTATGGTTTTATTTTTATATATATATATATATATATATATATATATATATATATATATATATATATATATATATATATATATATATATATATATATATATATATATATACACACATATATACACACACACACACACATATAATATATATATATATATATATATATATATATATATATATATATATATATATATACACACATACACACATACACACACACACACACACAGTACAGTAAAACCTTGGATTGCAAGCATAATTCGTTCCGGAAACATGCTTGTAATCCAAAGCACTTGAATATCAAAGCAAATTTCCCCATAAAAAATAATGGAAACTCAGATGATTCGTTCCACAACCATTTATTCATAAGTCCTTCAGTTTATAGTCCATATAAAAAGATTATAGCAATATGATAGGTTGTGTAACCATAAAATGTCCATTCACAAACGGAAGCCTCCACAAGGAGATTAGAAGAAAAATTCAGGAGGAGCTATAGTGTATGAAAGAGAAGAGAGGCGCCTCTAAGTGTAGCAATATGGTTACATTTAATGAAGGTACAACATTTAGCAACTCACATGGTTGATGATTAAAAGAGGCACATGTAAGTATGCAGGCATCCGGGGTAAAGCTGTCCACATAGACCGTCCGCCACCATCCACCATGTGAGTTGCTAAATGTTGTACCCTTCATTAAAATGTAACCATATTTGCTACCACTTATGCCGCGTACACACAAGCGGACTTTGACGGACTGAACCCCAAAAGACTTTGACAGAGTTCCGATGGAGTACCAACGAAACGGACTTGCCTACACACGATCACACCAAAGTCCGACTGATTCGAACGTGATGACGTACGACCAGACTAGAATAAGGAAGTTCATAGCCAGTAGCCAATAGCTGCCCTAGCGTCGTTTTTGGTCCGTCGGACTAACATACAGACGAACAGATTTTTCCATAGGACTCGAGTCCGTCGGAAAGATTTGAAACATGTTCTATTTCTAAAGTCCGTCAGATTTTTCGACAGAAAAGGTCCGATGTAACCCACACACAATCGAATTGTCCGACGGATTCGTTCCGTCGGACCTTTGCTGTCGAACAGTCCGGTCGTGTGTGTACACGGCATTAGAAGCGCCTCTCTTCTCGTTTATACTCAGTTGTGACATGACGTTGCTTGTATATATACATACAGTGGGGACAGAAAGTATTCAGACCCCCTTACATTTTTCACTCTTTATGTTCATTTTTTTTCCTCATTAATGTACACACAGCACCCCATATTGACAGAAAAACACAGAATTGTTGACATTTTTGCAGATTTATTAAAAAAGAAAAACTGAAATATCACATGGTCCTAAGTATTCAGACCCTTTGCTCAGTATTTAGTAGAAGCACCCTTTTGATCTAATACAGCCATGAGTCTTTTTGGGAAGGATGCAACAAGTTTTTCACACCTGGATTTGGGAATCCTCTGCCATTCCTCCTTGCAGATCCTCTCCAGTTCTGTCAGGTTGGATGGTAAACGTTGGTGGACAGCCATTTTTAGGTCTCTCCAGAGATGCTCAATTGGGTTTAAGTCAGGTCTCTGGCTGGGCCATTCAAGAACAGTCACGGAGTTGTTGTGAAGCCACTCCTTTGTTATTTTATTTGTGTGCTTAGAGTCATTGTCTTGTTGGAAGGTAAACCTTCGAACCAGTCTGAGGTCCTGAGCACTCTGGGGCACACAGTGGGAGCTGATCTGCAGGTACCGCAGACTCTATGTCCACCGGCACCCGCCGATCATGTTTTCGTCCAGGATATCCCTGTACTTGGCCGCATTCATCTTTCCCTCGATTGCAACCAGTCGTCCTGTCCCTGCAGCTGAAAAACACCCCCACAGCATGATGCTGCCACCACCATGCTTCACTGTTGGGACTGTATTGGACAGGTGATGAGCAGAGCCTGGTTTTCGCCACACATACCGCTTAGAAATAAGACCAAAAAGTTCTAGCTTGGTCTCATCAGACCAGAGAATCTTATTTCTCACCATCTTGGAGTCCTTCAGGTGTTTTTTTAACAAACTCCATGCAGATACAATGCATCTTTCTCTCCATCCAGAGGAGAAAGAAAATACATGGGTGGGCTGCACAGTGACAAATCACAGTGATAGTTAATCAGAGGTTATCACAGCGATCAGGTGACCAAGAACCAGGAGTCCTGAGTCTCGATCGTGAGTACAAGCCCAAGGCTCTCGTGAGAGACCATCACGTCCTCATTTTACCTTCTCTGTGTTTAATTAATGGCCCTATGTGTACATAACAGAGCAGTTGTATAACATTCCATTCATAAAACTTTGGCCTAGAATTGATAAATTAAACATTTTTATCAATAGCCTGAAGCTCCAAAAGTGCCAAACACATAGAAGGTAGGACATAAGATGAAGGGGTCTCATGGACTAATTTTACAGTAGATGGATTCACGAAAAAAGCAATTTATTGGTGAAATGTTGGCATAGAGCTAGAAACCTTTGCCAGCTTGACAAAAGGTTTCTTGCAGAGTAACACAGGAAAGGCACATGCATTATGGGAACATTGCACAACCCTTGTCCTAACGCAATGGGAAGTATCTGAACTTATCTAAATGAGAAGTGCCTAAAGGAGTGCCTGAATGTATCTACATTGGAGTGCAGTGCTACAAGGTTAAATTATAGGAAAAATAAGGCAAAATTCTGTCAAAAGCAAAACTTAGGTTTCAAGAAATTTTGCATTCAGAAAATTTTTTACCTGCCAGAATATTTTTGGAGTGCAAGAAGCCGAAACACCCAGGAGTAAACCTAGGCCAGGTGGGACCTAACTTTTTTTTCCCCTTTAGCTAAAAAGTTGAACAGGCAGGAATTTTAATGCAGAAAAGACATGGCTTGACGTCACCCCCACCAGGCCAATGAAAGTGGCCGGAGGTCGAGACCTGGAAGCCCTCCACCTGAAGATGTCAGCGGCCAGTGGGGAGCTCTGGATTCATGGTAAGTATAGTTATGTTTTAAGAGCTTATTCCTGAAAACAGTGGTGTCGCTATGGGGGTGTGGGGACCACACCTGGGTGACACCAGGGAGCAGTTGTATTAGTGGGTGCCATCGAGCCCCCCCCATCAGTAAAGCGGTGACAGTGGGAGAGGAGCTCAGTCCGCCAGAGAACAGGAAAAGTGCTGCGGCAAGGGAGAGGCGAGCTGCAGGCTGTCAGTGTATCTCCCTCGCTCGCCGCCCCCCCCCCAGCAGTGCCGACAAGAGAAAGCGGTTCTCATCTGGTTTGCTGCCCAGCTTGCTGCCCGGTCTGTTTCTTCCCCATTTGCCACAGCGGAGGGCCAATCAGAAGAGACTAGGAGAGCATCATGGGACATGTAGTCCCGGAAGATTGGTGGTCCCATTGTCTACAATGAGAAGGCTACACTCCCCAGCAGGCAACTCTGCTGGGGGGAGATTGAGAGCCTGGAACCCAGAAAAAAGCTGAGTGCGTGCTACAGGAGACAAGAAAAGAGAGGACTGTGCTGGGGAAGCCAGAGAGAGAGAGAGAGTCACTCTGTACCCGCACCAGAGAGAGAGAGCAAGTCACGCAGTACCCACACCACCAGAGCGAGGAAGCCACGCTGTACCCACTCCACCAGACAGAGCGTGAGTCACGCAGTACCCGCACCACCAGAGAGAGAGTGAGCCACGCAGTACCCGCACCACCAGAGAGAGAGTGAGCCACGCAGTACCTGTGTAAAGCTCCTGTTGCTGGATGTAGTGACGTCATCACGCGGTGTGCTCTCTCCAGTTGTGCTGGTAACAGGCGGTTGTTTACTAGCCAGAGTTGGATGGAGTGATGGCAGCTGGGGGAGAGGTGAGAGACCCTCCTGGTGAGGGGGGTACAGGGGAATTGTATGCAGTGAGAGATTGTGGGATGCAAAGAATACAAATTTAAGGTGGGGGGGGCTGCAGGGGGAATTATAATTGTGTAGGGGAGGGTAATATTAATTGAAGGGGAGGTGACAACATGTTTTACCGCACCAGGTAACACCGACCTTAGTAACACCACTGCCTGAAAACCAAAGCACTAATCACTGTGTGTACACCTAAACTGTTGGATCTTCACAAGCACTGTAACCTATGATGGTCAATAGTTGGCCTAACTGATGCAAGATCTTCGCCACATGTTCATTTTAGTGAGACATCTGCCACCATCTAAGGCTAGCCATACATGGATAGTTTGTTTTTTCATCAGATGGCGGGCTGGTTAAAAAAAAAAAAAAAAAAAAAAAAAAAAGCGGATGAGGTGGATGGAGGAATCTTCCGCTTTGTGCTATTGTATTCTGACAGCGGGGACTCCTCCACTATCAGAATACACTGATCAGCACTGCATTCGGTTGGGTGCAGGCGCTGAATGAATCAAAGTTTTCCAACAGTTCAGTTCAAGAGAAGTCGATCATTAAATCAACTTCTCTCTAACAGGAACAGCCATGATTGGATCGACATTCGTCAGGTCCTTGCTCAACTGGCCGTATTGTGATCCATCTATGGCCAGATTAATACAAGCCTGAAACTAGGAACATGTGGCTATGAGAAACATCGTAGTACTTTAACGTAATTTTGAAGCTTCCTGAATGTGAGGGTAGAGTGGATGTTCGTGGGTGTATGTCCTCTGCATCACAAAGAGGTAAAGAGATAGGATTTCTAGATCATCAACCAAAGGAAGTGGGTGGACTGGTAACTATAGTATGGATATGTTCCCTGTATGTATCGTTAAGTTCCATTTTCAATTTTGGCTGAAACGTACCACCAAATCTCACTGAACAAACATTGTTATAGCATGTAAGTAGCAAGCATTAGCTCCTTTGTAACTGTCTGAAATATTTTTTTTGTCAAAGGTAACCTCAGTGTACCAGAAATCTAAAAGGGAGTTTAGATTAGTTGCTATGTGCAGTACAAATAGTTTTTTTTCATATAATTTCTTAAATTAAAATAAGTGTCCCACTGATTCTTATTATATACATTAGGGCTGCAACTAACGATTATTTTCATAATCGATTAGTTGGATGATTATTGTTTAGATTAATCTATTAATCGGTTAAAAAAAAAACTTAAAAAAAAAGTGTGGTGTATAATTTAGTGAATATGTAAAGTTTTAAAAAAAGGCAATTTGTTCTTAAAGATCTCTATGCAGTGGTAAATATAAATAACCAACTATATGGAGCAAAATATCTAATCCACTCTGAGAATAACAGACAGAAGAGATATAATGTATCTATTAGAGGAGAGATATACTGTATATACTATTAGAGGATATACTGTATATGCTATTAAAGGCTGAATCTGGTAAATATCATCAGACTCAGAGATCAATTTTTTTTATTTAAAAAACAGTCTTCCTTAAAAAAAAAAAAAAAAAAAAAAAAAGTCATTTTAAGAACGTTTGTTCGATTTTCTAATCGTTAATGGGGTCAAATTGACGTTCATTTTCAACCACAGTGATGTGAAAATTTGGAAATAGAAAACTTCTTGGTCAAAGGAATTTTCAGACAGTGTATGTGGTTTTTGTTCAGAAATTTGTTTTAAAAACAGAATGTTAAAAACAAGTGAAAATTTCAAACATTCTTTCATTTGGCGAATGTACGAAGATTTTTCGTCTGAATATTCTCGTCTGAAAATTGATCCGTGTGGCCAGCATAAGGCTCGGATACACCTATGCAGTTTGTTTTTGATCTGTTTCTGCACTGCTTTTTGCTGTGTTTTGATTTTTGCACACGTGATTTTGCTGCGATTTGCATTTTTTGCATTTTTTAGGGCCAATTTGTTGTTGGGCAAATAAAAAAACCACAAATTGCTGCAAAAACGCATAACATGCTTTTCTGCAACTTCTCCATTTAAGTATATTGAACCAAAAAAAGCACCGTTTTGTGTTAAAAAAAAATAAAAGTCCCTGACCCTTTCCAAATACGCAGCGGCTGAAAAAAGCATAGATGTGAACATGTCCCATATGAAACCAGGTTGAATGAACTGTAGTGCGTTTCTGCAAATAGCACCAAAAAACACATAGATATGAACTAGGTCTAAGACGTTTAGTAACATTTTGGGGTTAAAAAAACAAAAATGAGCCCTTTATAGTACAAAAAGAGCAGATAATCACTACTGTAAGGGGTTCTTTTTTTTACTGTAGAACTGTGAAAGTAATATTTACAGTAGTGATTATTTGCTCTTTTTGTACTATAAAGGGCTCATTTTAGGTTTTTTTAACCCCATTATGTTACTGGCCGATTAATGGATTATGAAAATAGTAATCGATTAATTTCATAATCGATTAATCGATTGGTTGTTTCAGCCCTAATATACATTGCTATAAACCTGAAATTATTTTTTTCCTTTGCGTTTCACAGCATATTAAAATGCAATAGGAGTCATCATGTGACTGGTAACCACACATTTGGCTCGGACATGCGACATCTCCTTCTGATTTCCCAATTTAAGTCTGAAGTATGGAGAAACCCTGAAGTATTTCCTGTACTGGCAGTATGTCTTCAAACAGCAGCTTCCAAAGATATGAAAGCTCCAGCCTTCTACAGAAGTAACCTATTCCACTACGCTGCTCTTTTGCAAACTTGCAAAATTAAAAAAGGTGCAGGTCAGGGAAATAAAAAACATTTCATTGTAAGGGTTTGTGATATTTCTGTAGCAGTATACCCGTAGGGGCCGCTGGTGATTGTGGTTCGTCTCTCACCGTGCACAGCCAGGCACACAAATTTCCAGACATACTTCAGTCAAGAAACAGTCCTTGTACTTTGTTTTGTTTTATTAGGGGAATAGAACTTGAATGGGGATAGGGTGCATATGGGATGCTCACTTGATTGAAGATAAGAAATTTAGAGACTGAACTATATACACCACAGGTATACACAACCTCTTCTCTTTCCACCACAAACCTTGCTTGCAGACTATCACTCCAAGAACCAACTAGCACTGTGGTTAGGGCCTGACACTGACTTAGCCAGGCCCAAAGCAAATGCCCTTTGCAGACAGGGACCGCAGTCCCCTATGGTGTAGCAAAATGGTGGTAGTTCTTAGTGCTAGCTGTCCCACATGTGGCTACTGCTCCCACCACATGTGGTGGTGCTCCCAGTACCACCTCGTCAGGACCTGCCAGCCCTCCTGGCTGCAACTGCCTCTTTCCAGTTCCTGTGCCACCACAATCCTCCTGAATGGCTCTGCACCCATCTCAGTCCTCTCAGGCATGCATTCCAGTCCTCCTGACTGTGTCACTCATCAGCCCTCTTGGCTGTTCATTTTGCTCCTGGAGACATGCCCGGCAGTGTTCTCCTGCTGTCCTCTCCTTGCTTCCGTGCCTCCCAAGACTTCATCTCCAGGTTCCACCCAAACAACTCCTCCCCAGTTGGGCTTATGCGTATTTGAGGGGGCCTGCCCCCTGCCAATCCAAGTTGGGGATTGGTCAGGGCTCTCAGAATACTCCAGGCAACTCCACCTTACCTCCCTTCCCATTCTTCGAGAAGGTTACAGAACATTTGAGAAGTAGGGGGGAGGTCTCAGTGATGCTACCTGTGTCATCCAGCTCTCCCTGGATTTCTGCCCAACCCAGAACAAAAACACAGACAGGTTTGGCTTCCAGCCAAGCCAACATACATTTACCTACTATTCACAAAAAAAAAAACCTCTAGCAACACAGCTAGGGGATGCTACATTTCCATTACAGGTGGATATTTTTGTCAAGTTCTTATATCTCTTGAGGATTTGAGGTGGATTTCCCCAACACACCTGCGGACCATGTTTGTGCTCGATTTGGATTTGGTTTACCTTTGTCATGATTACTAAGTGCAAAAGCAGAATCTATCAGAAAGCATTGAAGCGGTAGTAAACCTCTTTTGTTTATCTTTTACCTACAGGTAAGCCTATAATAAGGCACTTTAAATAGCTCCTAAGAAGATATTTACTTGTATAGCATTCGGTGACATCAATGGTGCATTGAGAGAGCTGTGCCAGGGCCGTGACTGCCACACGCATGCATGGGGGTGAAGTCATCACGGCTTGCCCATTCATACGACTGGGGCCCACTAACCCAGAAGGAAGACCAGGTAAAGATGGTCCGGGGACACACTGGGCACCTTCGCTGCCATTGTGCTCTTGCTGGATGTCCAGTGTGTTCCTGTTCCTTTAAGGGGGCTTGGGCTGCCTCCAGGCTCACCTGCCCCACATCTATCCATTCCATGCATGTGCTTCCACTGTAGAGACACTTATAAATTTGTAGTGTTAGGACTGCAAACAACACAGGGTGCCATGACAAGGCCTTGCAGCTTTCACATGCGTTTGCAAATGTGTGCTAACCAAACCGCTGTTTTTAACAGACGGTTAGGTTAATTTGGTTGGTCAGCAGACTGGTTAGTGAGTTGAGCTATGGAATTGTTTTTGTCTTAAAGATGGAAGCCCTGTCAGCGCGCTGCTGGAGGAATCAATTTCATAGGTAAGTCTCTCTTAATGTGCTAGTATGCAATGCATTGCCTTGCAGGGGGAAAGCTTTTTTTTTTTTTCCTTCATGGACACTTTACTACTGCTTGTTGTCGCTGGTGCTGGGCTTTCTTATTTGAAAAACATGGTATATTTCCTAATAGATGATAGATGCACCCTGTAATAATTTGTCTTTTTGTAAAACAAGGTCTTTATGTAGATCATTAAAAAAATTACTTAGGGTCTATTCACACCAGCCGCTGCAATTTTATGTTGAGGAACATTATTCTGAAATTGTTCAACCATTTTTGACACAGCTTTTCACAGATTGGTGAACCTCTGCCCATCTTAACTTCTGAGACACTCTGACTCTCTAAGATGCTCTTTTTATACCCAATTATGTTACTGACCTGTTATCAATTAACCTAATTTGTTGCAAAATGTTCTTCCAGCTCTTCCTTGTTAGTATCACTTACTTTGCCAGTTTTGTGTTGCCCTGTCCCGAAATTTTTGAGCCATGTTGCTGCCATCAATTTCTAAATTACCTTATTTTTTTCTAAAAATGGTACAGTTTCTCAGTTTAAACATTTGCTGTTTTCTATTTTCTATTGTGAAAAATTTGGGTGTATGAGATTTGCAAGTCATTGAATTTTGCTTTTATGTAGATTTTACACAGCGTCCCAACTTTTTGTGAATTAGGGTTATAGTGTGTATCCGGAAAGTATTCACATCGCTTCACTTTTTCCACATTTTGTTATATTAGAGCCTTTTTCCAAAATGTATTTGATTCAATATTTTCCTCAAAATTCTACAAACAATACCCCATAATGACAACATGAAAGAAGGTTTGTTTGAAATCTTTGCAAATTTATGTAAAAAAGAAAAAAAAAATCCCATGTACATAAGTATTCACAGCCTTTGCCATGACACTCAAAAATGAGCTCAGGTGCATCCTGTTTCCACTGATCATCCTTGAGATGTTTCTACAACTTGATTGGAGTCCACCTGTGGTAAATTCAGCTGATTGAACATGATTTGGAAAGGCACACACCTGTCTATATAAGCTCCCACAGTTAACAGTGCATGTCAGAGCACAAACCAAACCATTTGGTCCAAGGAATTGTCTGTAGACCTCCGAGGCAGGATTGTATGGAGGCACAGATCTGGGGAAGGGTACAGAAATATTTCTGCAGCATTGAAGGTCCCAATGAGCACAGTGGCCTCCATTATCTGTAAATGGAAAAAGTTTTGAACCACCAGGACTCTTACTAGAGCAGACCGACTGGCCAAATTGAGCGATCAGCGGAGAAGGGCCTTAGTCAGGGAGGTCACCAAGAACCTGATGGTTACTCTGACAGAGCTCCAGCATTTCTCTGTAGAGAGAGGAGAACATTCTAGAAGAACAACCATCTCTGCAGCACTCCACCAATCAGGCCTGTATGGTAGAGTGGCCACACGTAAGTAACTCCTCAGTAAAAGGCTCATGACAGCCTGTCTGGAGTTTGCCAAAAGGCACCTGAAGGACTCTCAGACCATGAAAAACAAAATTCTCTGGTATGAAACAAAGATTGAACTCTTTGGCCTGAATGGCAAGCGTCATGTCTGGAGGAAACCAGGCACCGCTCATCACCTGGCCAATACCATCCCTACAGTGAAGCATGGTGGTGGAAGCATCATGCTGTGAGGATGTTTTTTAGCGGCAGGAACTGGGAGACTAGTCAGGATCGAGGGAAAGATGAATGCAGCAATGTACGGAGACATCTGTGATGAAAACCTGCTCCAGAACGCTCTGGACCTCAGACTGGGGCGAAGGTTCATCTTCCAACAGGACAACGACCCTAAGGACACAGCCAAGATAACAAAGGAGTGGATATGGGACATCTCTGTGAATGTCCTTGAGCGGCCCAGCCAGAGCCCAGACTTGAACCCGATTGAACATCTCTGGAGAGATCTGAAAAAGGCTGTGCACCGACGCTCCCCATCCAACCTGATGAAGCTTCAGAGGATTGGCAAAGAAGAATGGGGGAAACTGCCCAAAAATAGGTGTGCCAAGCTTGCAGCATCATACTCAAGAAGACTTGAGGCTGTAATTGGTGCCAAAGGTGCTTCAACAAAGTACTGCGCAAAGGCTGTGAATAATTATGTACATGTGATTTTTTTTTGTTTTTTATTTTTAAAAAATTTGCAAAGATTTCAAACAAACTTCTTTCACATTGTCATTATGGGGTATTGTTTACAGAATTTTGAGGAAAATAATACATTTAATCCATTTGGGAATAAGGCTGTAACATAACAAAATGTGGAAAAAGTGACGCGTTTTAAATACTTTCCCGGATGTACTGTAGCTGTATACAAGCATACGCCGTGCTTGGATACATTTTCAAACTCACATATGTAAGTTGCTGAAAGTGGTTTTGAGCATCCAGGGATTTATGCTTGTGCAGCGTATATTCAAGTACAGCTACAGGCAGTCCCGAGTTACGAACCTCTGACTTGCGAACGACTCCTACTTATGAACGGGAGGCGGCGTGACATTCTACGCATGCGCGGCCACTTCTCGATGGCGGGCACCGCGGAAAACGGCATCTGCGCATGCGCGGCTACTTGACAGAACATTGGAAAACATCGGAAAATGACGTCGCTGCCGTTCTGCGCATGCGCTTCCAACTTATGAACATATCCGACTTGAGAACAAACCAGTAGTCCCTAACCCGTTCATAACTCGGGGACTGCCTGTATTCATTACTATGGTCAGCTTTACTCCCCAGCTGTGTCTATTGGGTGAAGAAAAGCACCTGTAATTTATGTCAGATGCCCAAAAGTGTCCATGTGCATGAGGCCATAAGAAGGGGAACATTTTTGTTTTCATTTATTTTCATGACCATAGGAAATGTACAAACTCATGAAGCATTATTTTTAAAGCTGAACTTGGAGTATTTGTACGGTTTCACATCGCAGCGACTCCCCTAAAGGGATAGGAATAAGCATAATACCGCACTGTATGAAATAGCATTGGGAAGGCTGCAACCAGAGAGCCAGCAAAAAGAAGCATCGGGAACCAGTAGTAAAGCTGAGAGGAAGACTGTTGGAGTTAAGAATAGGCATGTGCAATTCGTTTCGTTCCGAATTCGTTTAACGAATTTTGACAAATTCGTTAATTCGGGAATATCCGAATTAACGAAAACCCGTTTAACGAATTTTTACAAATATTCGTAAATTCGATAAAATTGGACATTCGTAAATTCGGGCATTCTTACATTCGCAATTTACGAATGTACATTCGTACATTCGTAAATTAATTAATTCGTAAATTTGTAAATTTGAAAATTCGGAAACCTGAAATAATAGTTAACTAATAATAATTTAACTATTAGTAATTACTAGTAACTATTAAATTATAGGTATTGTAATTTCCTTTCAAATTTGGCTGTTAGTGAACTTAACACATACAAATTTATCCGAAGTTATGAATGATTCGAAAAAACAGAATGGAAAGTAATGAATTAATAATAATAACAACATTTTATTATTATTATATTATTATTTACAAATATTATTATTTATTATTAATTTGTTCCATTCCATTTGTTTTAGATGCAGCATTCGTTTTGGATAATTCGTAACTTCGGATAAATTTGTATTTGTTACGTTCACTGACAGTCAAATTTGAAAAGGAATTACAATACCTATAATTTAATAGTTGGTTACTATTTCAGATTTTTGAATTTTCGGGTTTTTGGATTTTCAAACTTCGAATTTACAAATTTCCGAATTTTCAAATTTACAAATGTACGATTTTACGAATTTACGAATGTACGAATGAACGAATGAACGTTCGAATGAACGAACGTACGAATGAACGCATTTACGAATGAACAATTTACGAATCGTGATCATAACGAATGACCTGAAAAACGAAAAAAAAAAAAAAAAACTAATGAAACAAAAAAGAAAATGAACAAATTTTTTGGCTGTGCACATGTCTAGTTAAGAATAAAGGTGGTATTTCTGCTTATTTCTATCTTTTCATCCATCTGGACAAAATGAGCATTCAACCCTTGCAGCACTAGGGATGGGGGGGCTCTGCAAGATGAAGTTTTATAGCTATCCAGAGTTCAGATTTAGAGAACATAGTTCTCTAGATCTGAACACAGGAAGCACATAATAATTCAATATGTCATTTCTAGATTACAATTGAGGAAGCAACAAATCACTGCAATCTGGTCACACCAGTGCAATCAGAATAATATGTAATAGCTGGCAGCCACCAGCCAGATCTCTTACTTGTATGTGATTCAGCATTGGCCACGTAGATGAAGCCCTCCACCACTCGGCACACTTCCTGCACTTGTGGAATGAGCGTGTAGAGGGTTTTCTGATCTCTATCCTGCGGGCCGTCTGCCTGGAACATCTTATTGGCTGCTGCACTTTGCTCTGCTCGCGCCCTGTCACGCTCTGTGCTAAAAGGGGAGCATAAAATGATTTAGACAGATCACAAATATTACTTCCAAACCTTCCTATACCAACATAAAATTTTCTATATATACCCCAAGCCAGGAGGGCCAGCTGGGGACCTGAAAAAGAAGAGGATAAGAGCTGTTCTGAGCAAAAAACTTTTGCACGTGCACATGTAAGCATAAACATGTTTGTTATTTGAAATACCACAGCCGTTTTATCTGAGGTAAATCCTGAAAACATGACCTGTTAGGGGTACTTGGAACTGAGAAACATTACCCTAATACACCTTTAAGAGGTGCTGGGATTTCATTTGTTTTTCATACAAGGCAAAGAAAACCCAGTAATCATTAAAAGAGCTCACTAGTTCTGGTTAGGCAGCTCACAATACAGTGGGGCTACCCTCCAGTGGGTACCCAGAAAGCCACACAAATCAAAACATCAAGGGAAGAAGTGCCAGACCAATTGGTAAAGGAATCCAAATCACTTTAATGGTTCACAGATAAAAAACATCCAATGCATTTCGGGGTCAAAAACACTCCCCCTTCATTAGGGCTTGAAATATGGACTCAAGAAAAAGCTCTTCTATTTTAATCTATATGGGAAAGATATTAATGAAACAGGGGAATTAATAATGAATGGTGTCAGCATTATAAACAGTGATAGCAAAGGTGGCTGGAACCAATTCCTCTAATTCATTAAAAGAGAAGTATGGGATTTTTTTTTTAATCCCATAATCATACTTACCTAGGTGGATGCAGCATCGGTCCGATGCTGCATTTGTCCCCCGGCGTCTCTGCACTGAGAACCGAGCCACCGAACACCGCCGATGGCTCGGTTCCCTCACCTCCCTGAGCGGAGAGCTGCTGACTGTCAATCAGCAGCTCTCCACTCTGCCCCCCAGCGCTCACTGGAGCGCTGAGCTGTGGAGGGGGGCGGCTGTCTCAGTGGCTCGCTGAGAGGCTGAGACGCCTATCAGTCCAGGCACCTGGCAGATCCAGACTCGGAGTTGGGATGAAGCGGTGCCTGGTCTGATCATGGTGAGGTCTGAAGTCCGCTTAGGAGAAGCCCAGCCAAATGAGCTCAGGCTGGACTTCCCCTTTAACACCTTTTCCATTCAGGAAAGTTCTTTCTTAAGGACATATAAAGGGTTAGTGCACCTTTTCAGAAAAAATGGCTCCTCACCCACCCCCCTGGTCTCCGCTGTACTTACCACTGTGGGTGATGAGGCGTCAGTGCCCGCACAGCCAGTGTAGTTGTCCAGGGATCTGAAAGGACTCACCCTTCTCCCCCTGCTTTCTGTAGGGCTTCCAGGACAAATCAGAGTGATGCTGTGTGAAGGCACT
Source organism: Aquarana catesbeiana (assembly GCF_042186555.1). Taxonomy (NCBI): domain Eukaryota; kingdom Metazoa; phylum Chordata; class Amphibia; order Anura; family Ranidae; genus Aquarana; species Aquarana catesbeiana. The sequence goes on along the minus strand of NC_133324.1, from coordinate 93,177,254 downwards.
GACCAATCAGAGTCGCTCAAGCCCTGATGAAGGAGAGAGTGTTTTTGGCCCCTGAAACTCAGTATAAAAGATTGATTAGAGCAGTAACTCATCCTTTACTAAACAGCTCAATCTGAGGTTTCAACTGGACAAACGGAACCTCAAAGCCAGATGTTTTGCAGTCTTTTTTAGCTAACCCATGGTTCTCTTGGAATCCTTTGTAATGTTTAAAAAAACTGATTTTAAACAAAAATTTTAATCCTATCACAAGAATTATAGCTTTAATGTAGGCACTTACCGTGTGGTAGAATAGAGGGTTAAGATGTTAAATTTATGTTGGTTATTTAGTTGAAATGTTACACCAGAGCCAATGCCTGTATAAGAAAATAATAATGATGATAATAAATTAGACCTGTACTGCTTAAAACCACAGAATGAGATACAAACCACCTACTACAGTCTCCCACAATGACTGAAGAAATCACAGTAAAAAAAAAAAAAAAAAAACACAACAACCTAGTCTCCCATGGACATTCAGCCGGAAAGTCATTTTAGCTACGAAATACCCAACAAGAGAACATGTTGCCAACCCTATCCTTGTCATGTTGTGCTGTTTCTTTATTTATTATATGCTTTAACATTGGATAATGATAAACTTTTTTTTATTATATATATTTATATATATCAGGGATGCACCGAAATTTCTGCCACCGAAACATATCGGCCGAAAATGGCCCTTTCGGCAAAAAGCCGAAAGAGAATTCTTGCCGATACTGGCGCAGAAAATTACGCATGCGCAGTAGAGGCGGCAGAACCAGAGGGTGACGTCATTCGTTGTGTGGGCGGCGTGCACGTTCCTCGCGGTTAAGACGCCACAACGCCGCACTCGTAAGCACGTTCCCTGCTGAGACGCTGGCACCTTCCCCGCGGATGCTCCTCGTGCTTATGAGATGCTGCTGGGACCTGAGAGACGCTGCTGGGAAGCGAGAGACAGTACTGGGAAGCGAGAGACGGCTTCATAGAGGGCTGCACATAGCATACTCAAGTACAAGAGTGGGCACTGACACTCCTGGATGGCTACCATTACTATTCCCCGGTGAGCATTGCTGCTTTTGCCTTCTTAAACTGACAGAAAAACTAGTAATTTTACTTCTTGATTATTTTAGTATAATACTAGTACTGAGTCTGACTATTTAAAATGACTGTGTGTCTGCACTGCAGTACATCTGATCTGACTTGTAGCAAAAAAAATTTATATAATTGAACTGACTGAGTGATTAAATATGATTTGAAATGGAATGTAATGGATTGCAAATTGCAAGCTTTTTTTTAGCTATTCTGTAGTATACAGTATAAAATTCATGCGCTTGCTGTTATTGAATGTGTTACTTTGACAGCGTAGTAAAAGTTATACAGTACTGACATGACAGCAAGCGCATGAATTTTTTAAACATGACAGTATGCAATATATAATATACTTCATACATAATATATTAATAATTATATTTATTGCGTACTGTCATGTTTAAAAAATTAATGCGCTTGCTGTCATGTCAGTGTCGTATAACTTATAATACTACGGTGAGACAAAGTGACAAATTTTATTCAATGACAACAAGGGGCATGAAGTATACTACAGAATAGCTCAAAAAAATAAAATAGCATGCAATTGCGATTTGCAATCCATTCCATTTCAAATCAAATTTATTCCGTTCAATTATATTTTTTTGGTCGGATGTACTGCAGTGCAGACATAACTACCTTGCATGCCAAGAGCAGCACCATTAAAAAAAAAAAAAAAAGGGATTGGTTAGTTTATATTTTATTTTTTAAAGCTGCCTCCTGGGGTTTAGCTTTTAAATTGATTTCGTCCTTTTTTTTACCCCCCCTCCGATTTCACTCCCACTATAAATCATTCTACGTTACCAGCAAAGGTGGACCATGTCTGCAGTGTGGAAATATTTGAAAGTTTCTGATAAAGACCCCAAATTTGCAATCTGTACTCTTTGCTCAACAGAAATTTTTAAGAGGGGGTACAGTGCCAAAGAATTTTTCAACAACAGGTTTGATACACCACCTGAAAACAAGTCATCCAGTTCAGCATTCTGATTACAAGAAAACAGCGCCACTTTCAAAAAGTGCCTCAGGCTTAAACACCATCTGTGGCCACAGTGTTTGAAAAGGTTAAAAAATATGCAAGTGACAGCCCCAAAGCTCATGCCATTACAGCTAAAATTATGGAATTTATTGCATTAGACGACCAGCCATTCTCTGTTGTGGAGGACATTGGATTCCGTAGGCTCATGCAAAATATTGAGCCGCGTTACTCACTACCAAGCAGTGTTAGAAAACACGTTCAGGAGCTCATGACTACCGACATCATAGCAATCAGTTTTACTACCGACATTTGGAGTTCAGATGTCAGTCCAACGAGCATGCTCAGCCTGACAGCGCAGTGGATAGATGACAAATTTCAATTGCAAAACATCCTACTTAACGCACGTGAGTTTGTTGGATCACATACTGCAGCAGCAATATCTGATGCTTTAAAAAACATGCTTGACACTTGGCACGTTGAGAAGTCTAAAGTGCATTTGATTGTCTGAGATAATGCGCGGAACATGGCAAAGGCAATGGAGGACAGTGAACTTCAAAGCATACCATGCATGGCACACACGCTACAATTGGCTGCGAATGAAGGATTGCTGAGTCAGCGCACCATATCTGATATCATATCAAAAATTGTGGGTCACTTTAAGCATTCTTCGCTTGCTTATTCCAGATTATAAGTAGGGTTGTCCCGATACCGATACTAGTATCGGTATCGGCACCGATACCGAGCATTTGCCCAAGTACTTGTACTCGGGCAAATGCTCCCGATGCTTCCCCCGATACCTGGAAGACAGCTGTGATCGGCGCGTGGGGGAGTTACAGGATTCTCCCCCAGCGGCTTTCACCAGCTTTAGTGACATACAGCTGTGATCGCTCACAGCTGACTGTCACTGCATCCTCCTCCGTGCCCCCTCTGTGCCTCTCCGCTGTCCCCTGCATTCCTCTATCCTTATCTGTCCCCCTCCGTACTCCCCCTCCGTTCCTCTCTCCTTATCTCTCCCCCTCCGTTCCTCTATCCTTATCTGTCCCCTGCATTCCTCTCTCATCTGTTCCCTCCGTTCTCCCCCTCAGTTCCTCCGTCCTCCCCCTCCTTCCTTTGTGTATGGATAGAGTCAGCTGACTCTGTCCATTCACATAACTGAAACATTGTAATCTTCTGTGATTACGATGTGTCAGTTTATGAATAGAGAGGAGCCGCTGTCTTCTCTCCATTCATTCTCAGTGCAGCTGACGCTGCAGAGAAAGGGACTGGGGAATCTCTATCCTCTGTCTCTTTCTCTGTTTCAAGGGGGAGATATCAGAGGTCTGTTAAGACCCCTGATATCTCACCAAAGCCCCCCAACAGGGCTGATTTAAAAAAAAAAAAAAAAAAAAAAAACAATAAATAATAAAAAAATATTATTGTAAAAAATAAAAATTGTAAAAGAAAACAAAAAAAAAACCACACACACATACAACGTTCACCCCCCCCCCCCCCCCCCCCCCCAAAAAAATAGCAAAAAAAAAAACTGTCACGTGACATTAAAAAAAAAGTATCGGTAATCGGCATCGGCGAGTACTTGAAAAAAAGTATCGGTACTTGTACTCGGTCCTAAAAAAGTGGTATCGGGACAACCCTAATTATAAGCTTTGCAGATGCAGTTTGGAATGGCACCGAAACAACTGCAAGATTTAGCCACTTGTTGGAATAGCACCTACTATATGCTACAAAGTCTTTTTTGAACAAAAGCGTGTTTTAGCTGCATACATTGCAGATTACGAGCTGCCAGCAACACTGAGTGCACATCAGTGGACGTTAGTTGAAAATAGTTTGTCTCTTCTATCTCTATTTGAACAGTTAACAAAAGAAATAAGCTCAGCTAATGCTTCCATTACTGAAGTTATCCCCTTGATTGCTGCACTGAAGCGTCTGCTTGGAAAAGAGGTAGAAACAGACCATGGCGTAAAAACGGCTAAAACCACTCTACTGGAGGCCGTAACCAACCGGTTTCAAGACACCGAGTCCAACCTTCTGTACTGCATTGCAACAGTTCTAGATCCTCAATTTAAAGAGCATTACTTTAATGTGGAGAAAAAGCAGCGTGCACGGGAAATGATACTGGCACAGTGGTGGAAGCATCTAGTGAAGGAGTTTTGAGGTATCGCACAGAGGAAAGTGAAAAACGGTTGCATACAAGTGAAGAGGAACACACTCCCTCCATATCTGATATGTTTGAAGAAATTTTACACGAATGCACCCCAATCCATAGCGGTGCCACAACAAGTGCAGCTACCCAACAGCTGGACATTTATTTAGCTAAACAGCCTATTGCCAGAATCGACAATCCACTTGCGTACCGGCGCATCAACAAAGAACGTTTTCCCTTGCTTGCACAGATTGCACGCAGATATTGATCTGCCCCAAGCACCAGTACAGAGAGTGAGTACTCTCATATTCTTGATGAGAAGAGAAACCGTCTCTCCTGTGAGAAAGCTGAACGGCTTTTATTCTTAAAGCGAAATCTGCCACTTTTACTGAAATAGATTTAAAAATCCATAGCATAGACCAATTCATTTACCATGTTGAGCATAGTAAATGAATTGGTATTGTGGACTGTGCTATTGGACAATTGGAACATACAACATAGTATGACTGACTACCTAGTATGTTCCAATTGTCTAGTTGTGCCATTTGTTGGTTGTTCATTGTAGTTCTTCTACAGTTTTTTGGCACTTCAATGTAACAGAGAACTCCAGCTTTTGAACTACTGTACCATTGTTTGTTGCTGTTGGGCTAAAAGTTAAACGATGTCTCTCCCTAAGCTGTCAGCCCACTGCATGTGCAAACGCAAAACTGTATGTTCTGAATCTGTGGCTGTCTACATACTTATGGGCAGTGACTTCCATAAACACAGACTAGTCTACATTGCTTGCTGTGATTGGCTGAGCACCGCTGCTGTAGACTAGTCTGTGTTCCAGGATGTCTCCGCCCATACCCAGGGCCGGAACACAGTGCGGTCTACTGTATGACTATGTATGTAACCCGCAGCTACATACATACACTTATCGCACATCCAGCCGCTGAAACCTTAGGGAGAGAGAACTGAATTACTAGTTCTGATGTAAGTTGGAAATTAATAAAATATAAAAAAGTCAGTCTTTGGAATTTTTATATTATTATTATATTAATATTAAATAATTATTATTATTGTTATTATTAATATTATATATTATTATTTATTTTATATTTTTTTATGCCTGTTTTATTTGGTATGGTGGTGCAATGTGCACTGACTGCAGTCTTATTTCATTTTATTTTTATCTTCTGTGTCCACTGTTCAATTTTATGTGGGTTACTTTTTATTAAAGTACTTTTTGACATTACTGGATTGTAGTATTCTTTTCTTCATAAAATTAATGATCAAGTTGAATATAAATAATATAACGAATACGAATGCAACACAATTTTGTATATCCAATAATTTTTTGGGGGAATAGATAAAAAAAAAGCCTATTTCGGTTTCGGTATCGGTTTCGGTATCAAGGAAGATTTATTTTCGGTATCGGTTTCGGCCACAAAAAACCCATTCGGTGCATCCCTAATGTATACATACATACACACACACACATACTGTATGCATATACAGTGGGGAACAATTATTTGACCCCCCTGCAGATTTTGTTAGTTTCCCCACTTGCAAAGAGGTGAAGGGTCCATAATTTTTATCATAGGTGTATTTTAAATGCTAGAGATCGAATGTCAACCACAAATCCAGAAAAAACACATAATACAAGTGTTATAAATTGAGTTGCAGTTTGGTGAGTAAAACAAGTATTTGATCCCCTACCAACTGACAATAATTCTGGCTCATGTGGTACACAGATTAGTCCTGTCAATTTAAGAAGGTTCTCCTAACGACAACTTGTTAGGTGTATAAAAGACACCTCTCCACAGAATCTTTCTTCCATTCAAACCTCACCATCATGTGCAAGACCAAAGAGATGTCAAAGAATGTCAGGGACAAGATTGTAGACCTGCACAAGCCTGGAATGGGCTACAAGACCATCAGCAAAAAGCTTGGTAAGAAGGAGACAACTGTTGGAGTGATTATTCGCAAATGGAAAAAATAGGAACTAACCAATCGGGTTCGGTCTGTAGCTCATTGCAAGATTTCGTCTCATGGGGTAAGGATGATCATGAGAAAAGTGAGGGATCAGCCCCAGAACTACACGGGAGGAGCTTGTGAATGACCACAGTCACCAAACAAACCATTAGTAACACAATACGTCGCCATGGATTAAAATACTACGGCGCCCACAAGGTTCCCCTCCTCAAGAAGGCACGTGTATAGGCCTGTCTGAAGTTTGCCAATGAACATCTAAATGATTGAGAAGGATTGGAAGAAAGTGCTGTTGTCAGGTGAGACCAAATTTGAGCTCTTTGGCATTAACTCGACTCGCCGTGTTTGGAGGAAGAAAAATGCTGACTATGAGACCCCAAGAAGACCATTCCTACAGTCAAGCACAGAGGTGGAAACAACATGCTTTGGGGCCGTTTCTCTGCTAAAAGTACTGGTCGGGGGGCGTGGCCTGGACATGGCTGAATAGAGACGCGTGGTGTCTGAGCTCCCGGCCGTCTCACCCCCATTCTGGCAAATCCAGCTGATATTCTGAACTATGCACTCCTCAAGAAAGAGAGTGGTGAAGCAGAGCAGTAAATCAACTAAATCCGCTCCACAACCGCCCTCATCCAGCGAGCTCAGAAGGCGATTCCAGCTCTCCCTCCTCGGCTCACCGGAGCTCAAGATGGCGACGCCGCGTGGAGAGCATTCAGGGAGACAGACGGCGCGCGGCTCCCAGTCACCGCTAGAAGATGCACAGCTCACAGACACCTACGCTGGCTTCCCTCCGGATCTCCACGCTGGCCGCAGTGAGTTATCACAACCCTTTCCCCAAGTGTCAGGAGGGGATGCAGAGCTACGCTCTATCCTATTAGCATTGCCTACTAAGGCGGACATCACTGCCCTCATAACTACGGTGGAAGCTACACACCGTAGGGAGATGAAGGCAGTCAGAGCGGATGTTAATGCCCTGGCCACTAGACTGGAAACAGGGGAGAGCTCCCTAGCAGCCTTAGAACGCCGAATGTCGGCAGTAGAAGAAACCCAAGATACACAAGCAGAGGCACTGCAAGAGCAGATATTGCGCTTAGAAGAGATGGAAGACCGAAGTCGCAGGAATAATCTGCGACTCCGAGGACTCCCAGAAGCCACGGGGCCTGAAGACCTAGCAGATACGGCAGTAGCAATTTTCCATAGCCTACCAGGTATAGATCTGCCAGACCGCGTTGTGATTGACAGAATCCACCGCGCCTTGGGTCCTAAACCAACCGACCCTCTGAGACCCAGAGATGTCGTTTGCAGAGTCCACCACCATATACATAAGGAACAAATCCTGCGCAAGGCTTGGGAAGCAGACGACCCGGAATTGGATGGCGCCACGATCAAGATCCTCCCAGACCTTTCTCGTGCAACCCTACAGCAGCGTGCAATTCTAAAGCCACTTCTAGACCTAGCTAGGCGAAAAGGAGCCACATATCGCTGGGGCTACCCCTTGTCTATTACATTTAGACGAGACCAAAGATCCTTCACCTTACGCAAGCAAGACGCCCTGCCAGCTCTTTTTACTTTTCTTGGAGCAGAGCCAATAGATGTCCCGAACTGGCTGGGCCCTCTCCCGAGACCGCCCATGCAGAGAATGGGAAACAGTTTGCCACCAAGACAACAAAGAAACCGCCGCCGGCCTAGAGCATCTTCACAGGAGGACGCACGTGAGTCTTGAGCTTTTGTAATGCCGCACTACTTTCAAGTTCAGAGAACTGATGCACAAGTTATATTATTACTGATTGCGTTTAATCGCTCTTTGCCTACACTGGTAGTTACTCGCCCACCTTAATAACATAAGAGTCTGGAACTTAACTGATTCTTGCCGTAGAAGCAGATCTTTCGACAGCTACATCAAGCAGACGGAATTTCCAGTCTTACCCCTACAGGTACTATTTTTCAGCAACCCACTTTAAAGGGTCAGAGACCCTGTACTTAAGGGGGGACGAGACACTACGCAGAGGCCACAGCAATAAGAAACTGCTGCCATAGTCTGAGGGATTGATGAGCAGAGGGACAAGAACATTCACATCTCTCTCCCAAGGTCTGTTGCACATATATCTACAGAGTGCCCAACAGCTTACATAGATTAACAGACTACAGGATCAGCAATAACATTGGTCGGGTTATATAAATATGTCATATATGATCACTCGCCCTCACAGGCTTGGTTTAAGAATTGGTCTGCAGAGCCTTATTTTAGTGGCTCCATGGGGGAACATATTGGCTTCTAAACAGTGGAGCGATAAGGTGTCTACCCTGCAGCCATAACACTATGACTGGAGAAGCAGGATCTCTTTTAGAGACATGTTATATGTTAGCGCAAAGAAAGAGTTTATTGTTTTATGTTGTTATTTATTCCTGGCCCTAGTAGTAGTAAAGATCCACTAAGTCATGATAACTAGCAATGGTTCGATATACTAGATAAGAAGAGATAGGGCGAAGACACTACCTCAACTTGTAGTTTGTAACATCACAAGGAAATGATTATATTGTCTGTTCGGTTCACATTATGGAGTTTATCTGTTATGATGGTTATAGAGTTGCATAGTGCTGTCTATAGTTACATTGGTCAGACATGCTGGAGTGGGGGGACGGACGGGAGACTCTACTTATAAGCCTTGTCCTTCCTCCCTCCCGATTAGGTTAACATATACTCCTGGAGGGTAGAATTTCTGCCACCTGGGAGTTATATGCAAAAATAAAATCCCCACTGTTAGGGGAACATAACAGAAAAGACACTAGGCCTTGTCTGTATCTCACAACTTTCTACTGACTCTCTTTCTGCATTTCCTACTTTCACTTTCTTTTCTATATTTTCCTTCCCCCCTTTCCCTTCCCTTGATTTATCCCTATCCCCCTCTCCCCCCCCCCTCCCTATTCTAAAACAATATGGCGGCCAGTAAAATTAAGGTGATGTCCCTAAATGTAAAAGGACTTAACATACCAGAGAAGAGACGTATGCTAATAGATGACTTAAAGAGAAACCATACCGATATCGCCTTCATCCAAGAGACACACTTTAAGACTAATAGATTACCATACTTACAAAACAGACACTTCCCTATAGCCTACCACTCCATGAACCCGGACTCCAAGTCCAAAGGCGTCTCCATTCTAATTTCAAGTAAGATCCCCTGGCAACACCAGAGCTCAATAATAGATCCGACAGGAAGATACATCTTCCTAAAAGGCACAATTGGCACTGTCAAGGTAACACTTGCAACTGTATATGCCCCTAATGAGCAACAAGCCACGTTCCTGCGAGGGACATTAGAGAAACTAAATGATTTAAACTCTCCTTAAACTCTCAAATGACCTACTAATGGCTAAAGCCAATGGACACTATTCTGTACTACTTCTCCTGGACCTCTCTGCTGCCTTTGACACAGTGGACCACCCCCTCCTCCTCAAAAAACTCCACTCCTTTGGTCTCCGTGACTGTACTCTTCGCTGGTTCTCATCCTACCTATCCCACCGCTCCTTCAGTGTCACTTACAACTCTACTTCCTCTTCTCCTCTTCCTTTTTCCGTCGGGGTCCCCCAAGGTTCTGTTCTCGGACCTCTCCTTTTCTCAATCTACACCACCTCCCTGGGTCAATTGATTGCCTCCCACGGCTTTAAATATCATCTCTACGCTGATGACACCCAAATCTATCTCTCCACCCCCCAGCTCTCTCCATCTGTCTCCTCACGCATTACCAACTTATTAGCAGACATATCAGCCTGGATGTCACATCACTTTCTCAAACTCAACCTATCCAAAACCGAGCTCATGATATTTCCTCCCTCAGGTGCCACTTCCCCTGATCTCCCTGTCAAGATCAACGGCTCAACTATCAACCCATCTCCCCACGCCAAGGTCCTAGGTGTAATCCTGGACTCTGAACTAACCTTTCGACCCCACATTCTACCACTATCCAAAGCTTGCCGCCTCTGTCTTCGCAACATCTCCAAGATACGCCCCTTCCTAACCAATGACACCACAAAGCTTCTAATCCACTCCCTGGTCATCTCCCGCCTTGACTACTGCAACTCCCTCCTCATTGGTTTACCTCTAAATAGGCTATCCCCACTTCAGTCCATCATGAACGCTGCGGCCAGGCTCATCCACCACACAAACCGCTCAGCGTCTGCTACACCCCTCTGCCAATCCCTCCATTGGCTGCCACTCAGTCACCGAATTAAATTCAAGATACTAACTATAACTTACAAAGCCATCCACAACCTGGCCCCTAGCTACATCTCTAACCTAGTCACAAAATACCAACCTAATCGTTCTCTTCGCTCCTCCCAAGACCTCCTGCTCTCAAACTCCCTTGTCACCTCATCCCATGCTCGCCTTCAGGACTTCTCCAGAGCCTCCCCCATCCTCTGGAATGCTCTTCCCCAATCCGTCCGATTTTCTCCTACCTTATCCACTTTCAGACGATCCCTGAAAACTCATCTCTTCAGAGAAGCCTATCTGGCCCCCACCTAACAACTGTACATTTATCTTCTCAATCAGCACATCACCCACAGCTATTACCTCTTGTATCTCTTAACCTTCCCTCTTAGATTGTAAGCTCTAAGTGAGCAGGGCCCTCTGATTCCTACTGTATCAAATTGTATTGTATTTGTACTGTCTACCCTCAAGTTGTAAAGCACTACGTAAACTGTTGGCGCTATATAAATATTGTATAATAATAATAATAATAATGATTTCAGAGAAGGACAACTGATTATAGGAGGTGACTTCAATACTCCACTGATCCCCTCAACAGATACGTCGTCGGGCAAAACATCAATTCCGCCGAACCAACTCAAGCGTATAGCTAAAACACTTCACAAGCTACAATTAATAGATGTTTGGCGGTTACAGCACTCAGGAGAAAGAGACTTCACATTTTACTCCCACATGCATCAAATATTCACCAGAATTGATTATTTTATGATTCCCCACACACAACTACATGCGGTTGAACAGACTTCGATTGGAAATAGGACTTGGTCAGACCATGCACCTATATTCCTGAGCTATCGCTTATCGGACACTTCCTCTCCCAGACATCGATTCTGGAGGCTTAACGAAAGCCTTTTACAAAACCCAGAAGTTCTGACAGACGTGACTAAGGCACTAAGCCTTTATTTCCAAGAAAATGACCTCCCAGACTGTGACCCGGGGACATTATGGGAAGCCCACAAGGTAGTTATGAGGGGGATCCTCATTTCTCATGGGGCCCGAATAAAGAAAGAGAGAAACAAAATGCTGACACAGCTCTTAAAAGGAACTTACCACTATGGAAGCTAAACACAAACACGCCCTCACTCAATCATCGGAAACCCAACTGTCCACCCTTCGTCGCAAGATCACTGATCTTTTACATTACAGGGCAAAAGCGGCCCTACAATGTGGTCGCAAAAAGACATATGAGTCAGGGGATAAGTGTGGGAAATTACTAGCTAACATAGTTAGAAGTCACAAATCGGTGACCTATATCCCTCACATCACTGCGGTAGGAGGCAAAAAAGTAACCCTGCCCGCACATATAACTGAGGAATTTAGACAATTTTATGCCAAGTTATACAACCTACCACGGGAGACTCCCCCCCCCACTACTGTGTTGGAAGATTATATTAAATCCTCCCAAATGTCAACTCTTGCCCAGGAGATCAGGGACGAGTTAGACTTACCCATAACTCTGACGGAAATACAAAGTGCCATAGGGACAATGAAACCAGACAAAGCCCCATTCCCTGACGGCTACACATTACAATATTACAAAACTCTTTTACCAATACTAGGACCCCGCATGGCCACACTATTTAACAAAATTGGAGCAGGTGCAGTTTTCGCTAAGGAAACATTAGGGGCCCATATTTCAGTAATTCACAAGGAGGGGAAGGATCCGGCGACATGTTGGAGTTACAGACCTATATCATTGTTGAACCTAGACCTTAAGATATTCACTAAGGTTCTAGCTGCTCGGCTGGCGCAACAACTCCAACAACTTATCCACCTAGACCAAGTTGGATTTATTCCTTCTAGAGAAGCTAGAGATAGCACTACAAAAGTGCTAAATTTATTACATGTCACTAGATCCAGGAAAACCCCATGTGTCTTTCTTAATACTGACGCGGAAAAGGCCTTCGACCGTGTCAGTTGGCCATTTATGAATGCGGTACTCAGACATATAGGCCTGGGGGAGGTGATGCTCAGCCGAATAGCTGGTATTTATTCCACTCCCACAGCGCAGGTAAAAGCGAATGGGGTACTGTCAGACCCCTTCCCAATCACAAATGGGACGAGACAGGGCTGCCCCCTGTCCCCTCTCCTATTTGCTCTCTCTCTCGAGCCTTTTCTCTCCAAAATTAGGTTAAACCCTGATATGCACGGAATATCAATCGGCCCCATGCAGCATAAATTATCAGCCTATGCAGATGACCTACTTGTCTCACTGACTAATCCGGTAGTGTCCTTACCCAACCTCCTAAAGGAATTTGAAAACATACGGGAAGCTGTCAAATCTAAAAATTAACTTTTCAAAATCAGAGGCGATGGGTATATCTATACCACCATACAAATTTGCATTTAAATTTTCGGTTTAGATGGACCACCTCTGCCTTGACTTACCTGGGCACGAAGATACCACCAGATCCAGCACTACTATATGACAGCAATTCCCCCCCCCCTATTAACCAAAACCAAATTGATATTGGAGGATTGGAATAAGGGATTACACTCCTGGTTTGGGAGGTGTAACTTAATCAAAATGTGCATACTACCCAAATTCTTGTACCTCTTCCAAGCACTACCAATTAAAATACCACCCATATACTTTAAGCAAGTGCAAACTCTTTTCACTCGCTTTGTTTGGGCACATAAAAAACCCCGCATCCCCAGATCACAACTATCCTTGCCCAAGCATTACGGTGGAGTGGCACTCCCAGACATACAGAGATATTACTATGCAGTACATCTGGGCAGAGTGATAGACTGGAATCGACATAAAGAATCTAAATTATGGGCTCAATTAGAGCAACATCAAACGAATATACCTTTACAGTCTGCACTGTGGTGTTATGACTCCCTTCCATTAGAACTAAAAGCACATCCCTTCATAGGCAACACTATAAAGCAATGCCTTCAGGCTACTTTACAAAATTCATTAACGACCACGGAATCCCCTTTGACCCCGATCTTGGGAAACCCTAAATTTCCTCCTGGGATAGGTTCTGGACGGTTTCAGACATTGAGGAGCGTTGGATGTGATAGAGCCTTGCAATTTGTGAGACAGGAAAGATGGCCCACTATTGAGGAACTAATGGACCCAGCAGGTCCGTTCGCACTAATATTCTGGAAGGCAGCTCAAATCCACCACTTCCTATGGACGATTCCGAACCCTCAATCTTACACTAGACCCCTAACGGAGTTTGAGGTGCTATGCTCAGACATAGAACCGTTACCACAAGTACTGTCCAAAATGTACACCCTATTAAATACACCTACACAGCCACCTTGCCTGCCCTGCATCACAAAGTGGGAAACAGACCTTCAACGTACTTTCACAGCAGTCCAGAAACAAAACATGATAGTTCTCTCCCTTAAATCCTCCATTTGCACCAAAATACAGGAGATGAATTTTAAAATCTTAACGAGGTGGTATTTAACACCTAATCGCCTACATATCATGTTTACTGAGGCGTCTAAATATTGTTGGCGCTGTCAGAAAGAAGTGGGAACGCTTCTACACGTGTTTTGGTCATGCCCCAGCTTGACAAATTTCTGGACTGCGGTACGTTCCATTTCTCAGAAATTCACTGACTTTCAGATCCCCAACGACCCGGCATTTTTTCTACTTCATGTATCTTCCATGCCACTCAAAACCTATAAAAAAATCCATCCTACGACACCTAACAAATGCAGCCAAGTCCTGTATACCCAAATTGTGGAAACAACATTCCCCACCAACCATAGCAATGTGGTTGAGGAAAATAGAAGAAACAAAATGGAGGATCTAATAATGACAGCCCAAAACAGACAAGCAAAATATCAAAAAACCTGGTCACTCTGGAATATGTTTAAATATTCAGAAGAAGGCAAAACTCTCTTTGAGACCCCAAATTAATAACTCACAGAGCTAACGACCTCAGTTCACCCCCATTACATCCCACCCATTCTGTCCCTATCCCCACCTTTCCTCGCCCCGCCCTTTCCTTTTCTTCTCTTTTACTTATTTCTCTGTTCTTTACTTCTTCTACTGGTCACTGCTTCCTGACTGAAGGTGCCTAAGTTTTTTATGTTTAGGCAATGACATATGAATAGTGATCTAGACTGCGGATTGTTTTATACAGTCACGGCAATTATAGTTCTGAGCTGTAGTAACCTAGTTAAAGGTACATATGTGGATTCTAGTAACATAAAACAGAACTTGTATGTCAATATTCAAGATATGCTATGTATCAATACGATATAATGTTGGGAGGCTGCGACCCCCCCCCCCCCCTCTTTTGATTGTATTCTTTGGGTTTTACCCTTTTTTCTCAAAAAATAATAAAATATATATTTGAAAAAAAAAAAAAAAAAAGTACTGGTCGACTTTGCTGCCAAAGCAACAAAAGAGGGGCTCAAGAGGAAGCACATTAAGTGCATGGAGTGGCCTAGCCAGTCTCCAGACCATAATCCTATAGAAAAAATAGGATTTTTTTTGTCATACTTGACTGTATAATCCTTTTCTTTGAGTACATCATGGGACACAGAGTCAGGCTAATATTCATTACCTACTGGGTTATACTCCATCACCAGGTAAATGGACAGTGGTAGACCAAAGGTCTTCAGACAGGAAGTGATCCCCTATATAACCCCTCCCACACAGGAAGCACTTCAGTTTTGTAGCAACCACTGAATCCTCAAAAAAAAAAAAAAAAAAAAAAAAAGAAGAAGAAGGAGGGGAGGGATCTCTGTGTCCCATGATGTACTCAAAGAAAAGGATTTTACAGCCAAGTATGACGAAAAAGAGCAATAGCCTTGAGGGGAGGGAGACACCCTGCCAAGAATCCTCGGCTGCTTGAACATCTACTTGATAAGATTTTTTGAACGTATGCACTGAAGACCAGGTAGCAGCCTTACAAATCTGAGCCACAGATACCTGATGGCGAAAAGCCCAGGAGGTTCCTACATCCCTGGTAGAATGAGCTCTCACCCTAAAGGGAGGAGCTTTACGTTTTAGATCGTAGGCCTGAATGACCAATTGACAGACCCAATTGGCAATGGAAGCTTTGGAAGCTGCCTGCCCTTTCCTGGGTCCTTTTGGTAAAACAAAAAAGGAGTCTGATCTTTGGATCTCCCCAGATCTAGACATATAAACCTTGACTGCCTGGACAACGTCCAAAGAATGCAGTAGCCTCTCTTCCACCGAATGAGGCCGAGAGAAAAAAGAAGGCAAAATAATGTCCTGATTTAAATGAAAGGGCGACACCACTTTTGGCAAAAAGGATGGAACAGGTCGTAAGACGACCCTGTCGCGGTAAAGGATCAAGTATGGTTTCCTGCACGAAAGGGCTGCCAACTCCGACACCCTTCTAGCCGAGGTGATAGCCATCAGGAAGGCTAGCTTGTGTGACAGCAAGTCTAATGGAATTTCCTTGATAGGTTCAAATGGTTGCTTCTGTAAACACAGACAGCACCAAGTTCAAGTCCCAAGGACACACAGGTGACCTAATGGGGGGAAGCGAGCGAGTTGCCCCCTGCATAAAGGTTCGGACCAGTGAATGGGGAGGCTAAAGGCCTTTGGAAGAATACTGATAGGGCCGAATCTTGACCTCTGATTGTACTCAAAGCCAATTTGATTTCCATAGCTTACTGTAGAAAAGAGAGAATTCTCCCAATCACGTATTTCCGAGGATGCCATTTTCTGGCTTCACACCAAGCACCTGCCATTTTCTGGCTTCACACCAAGCACCTAGCATTCACTAGGGTAGACACTGCTGATCCCGAGATGCCACGGTCCTTTAACACCCTGGCTTCAATAGCCATGCCGTCAAATTTAGAGACTGTAAATTGGGGTGGAATATATGACCTTGAGACAGTAGATCAGGGCAACGTGGAAGCATCCATGGCCCGTCTATTGTCAGTCTCACAATCTCCTGGAACCCCCTCTTTCCGAATCCTGTGCAACAAATGTGGAAGGAGAGGGATCGGAGAGAAAGCATAACCCAGGGAGTACTGTCTCCATGGAACTATCAGAGCATCTGCTCAGATTGCCAAAGGATCCCTTGTTCGGGACAAATTGCTGTAGCTTGTTGTTGAATCTAGATGCCAATAGGTTGACCTCTGGCCATCCCCAACGCTGGAAAATTTTCTGGAACACCCCTGGGTGTAGAGACCATTCCCCCGGGCAGATCTGCTGGTGGCTGAGATAATCTGCCTTCCAGTTCTATACTCCCGGGATATGAACTGCCGATAGAATCTACCATGTCCCTCTGCCCAGGCTAGCATGTGGTTCACCTCCTCCAGAGCTGAACGACTCCTGGTACCGCCTTGGTGGTTTATATAGGCCAATGCAGAGGCATTGTCTGACTGAACCCTGATAGGGCAGTCCTGAAGCTCCACCGTCCAGGGCCGTAGGGCCAGACATACTGCCCATAATTCCAGGACCTGATGGGCAGGATCTGTTCTGTCCCTGACCATTTCCCCTGAGCTGTGTGCCCTTCTAGGGTCGCTCCCCAGCCTGAGAGACTGGTATCTGTAGTGAGTACTCTCCAAGTTACCGGGAGAAAGGATTTTCCCTTTCGCTGGTTCTGATCCTGCAACCACCAGTTTAGGCTTAAGCGTGCCCGAGGAAATAAGCACATTGGATAATCCAGGGCTTTTCCTCTTTTGGTCCAAGCCAACAAGATGTCTTGTTGTAAAGGCCTGGAATGGAACTGGGCATAGGGCACTGCCTCGAAACAAGGGTACCATCCTCCCTAGAAGACTCATACAGAGCCGAATGGAGGGTTGTCTGGTGCCCCTTATCTGATGCACCTGAACCTTCAGGGCACAGATCCTTACGGGTGGCAAGAATATTCTTGCTTGAACCGTATGTAGGATCATACCTAAATACTTTAGACTTTGAGCTGGTTTCAAGGCTGACTTTTTGGTATTTATGATCCAGCCCAAGCTTTTCAAATACTGCACTGTGCATATTATGCTCTGTTCTAGAGCCTGCAATGAGCAATCTCTGAGGAGGTCGTACAGATACCCGAGCATTAGGATCCCTTGGGCCCTTAAAAGACCCATTACTGGTGCTAGGATCTTTGTGAACACCCGGGGAGCTGTAGCCTGCCCAAAGGGTAGAGCCACAAACTGAAAATGACATAGGAACCTCTGATGAGGCTGAAAGACAGGTATGTGTAAATACGCATCTTTTATAAATCGATGGAGGCTAGAAAGTCTCCCCTCTGGAGTGAGACTACTACTAAGCGGACAGACTCCATCCGAAAAGGACTGTATCAGTAGATACTTGTTCATGGTTCTTAGGTCCAAAATGGGCCTGATGTCCCAGTTTGGTTTCTGAACCATGAACAGGTTTGAGTAAAACCCTGTGCACCTTTTGGATACCGGAACCTCTACAATCACTCCCTGATGCAATGGATGATGTAGTGCCTGAAGCAATAAGTTTCTTTTTGGAGGATCCCATGGAACGCTGGATCTTAAAAACCTCTGAGGGTGAAACGCAAAACACAGCGCTCGTGAAATATCGGTCTTACTTTCAGGCAGATCATCCTCCTGGTTAGGCCTATCAGGCTGTTTGACCTGATCCTTTACGGACTGGCAGATACCAATTGCTGCAACACCTGGCTGAATAGCAGAACTGGCCAAAGAAAAAGGAAGCCTTTAATAATGACTCCAATTTCTTGTCAACAGGGTCTTTCAAACGTATGCGTTATCTACCAGACATGTTAAGTTCTTGTTTAAGGAAGAGACTGCTGCATCTGCAGCTGGCATGCTCCATTTTTTGATGAACTTTTCATCCATGGGATATAAAAAGGAAAACCTTTCCCTCTACACCGCCTGTTCCAACAGGGGTGTAGAGGGAAAGCCCGTGCGGCCTGAAGAGGCCTCAGGGATCCCAAAGAGGACCAGGGGGGCTCTGTCACCTCTGCAAGAGGCAACTTAAAGGCAGAACAAACCATTTCGGTCAGAGACAGGATAAAAAGCCTCTGCGACTGAGAGGCAGACATCAACTGGATATCTTCTTGTCCAGATTTCTCGGAAGCAGGATCATCTGCCGGGCCCCCCACAGAGTCCTGAGCTTTAAGCTCTTCCCCATCCTCAACCCATTCCTGCTCCAGGCTAGGAGGCTCGGGTGAGGGGGATCTGTTATGCTTCCTGCTACCCTGGGGGATGGAGGCAATCATGCCAGCAATCCTGTGCTCTAACCCCGCTAGGGCCGCGGACAGTTCATCCTTAGTGATAAAAGGGTGAAGCAGCAGCATTGACTGTAGGCACAATACCAGATAGGCGCAGTGGCTCAGATTGCCCGGAAGCCTCTGGTCTTTCAGGGGATACACTAGGGATACGACTAGGTTCATCAGGAACTACTGACGACATCGGTGTGCCCTTCTCTGTAGTGTTAGTCCAGCTCCTCTTTTTTGAAGACATTTACTAGCCACAAAAAGAGAGTACTTAGATGTAGTATTAAAACATCTCAGAAGGGAGACCCTTTAATAGGGCTCCCAAGCCCCTATTTAACAATCCTGCTAAGTACCTTTAGCTTGCCATGCAACACTTGGCGACTCACGTGACCTGGGTAAGTAAAGAATGAAATGTTCCAAGTGTCTGTTCAGAGCCTGCTCTGTGTCCCACAGCTGCCTTCTGGAAGCACCACATGCTTGGCCTATACAGCTGAAATAAGCTGGGTGTGCACCAGAACGTTCTGCGTGCATGCGGTAACGGTGAATGGGCGTGGCTATATTCAGGTATGACGCAAATCCTTGTGCGCCCAGATAAAGGCTACTGCGCATGTGCGTCGAACTGGGGTTAGCATTTAAATGGGCGTGCTTGCGTCAATAGGTCATGCCTCTGATGATATCCTGTCAGATGTAACTATGTTAGGCTGGCCGATGCAAGCACGCTATGAGCCGCGGTTTTTTACCTTACATCATGATGACTGTATTCTACTACTACCTGTAAGTGAACTACAATAAACTACTGCTTTTTTACCTTAGGGCTTCACTACTGCTGCCTTTTTTTCCCATAATGCTAAACTGGTGAACGGTTATCACATCCTCTCTGGCTTTGGAGTTCGATGAATTGGTGGCCATACGTTATTCGATAATTGGACCTTTTTTAGTTTTACCTGTACTATTTGGAGAGTGACACCACGATTTCCTGCGATTGATGATTACATGCCTATATATCATTTCCTTCTGGTAAGCAGATTGGATTCACTTGGGTGTGGTGCGCCTTTCCATACACACAGAAGCTGGTGAAGGGTACTTTTTATCTTCTATCCATTTATTGAAAGAACTTTCATGTGAATTCCAGCACTGCACTTTTGACTTTTACCATTTATCTAAGCATATAAGCCTGTGTCAAATGGATCCGACTGGTCAATCCCTTGATTCATTTAAGAACCGTTTGTGGGACTAGAGACCTGGAGCTCAGACAGCTCAAACAAACCGTGTCATCCACCTTGCAGACACTGGTAAAAAACTGAAGTGTTTCCTGTGTGGGAGGGGTTATATAGCGGATCACTTCCTGTCTGAAGACCTTTGGTCTACCAGTGTCCGTTTACCTGGTGATGGAGTATAACCCAGTAGGTAATGATTATTAGCCTGACTCTGTGTCCCATGATGTATGAAAAAGAAATGTATAAAAAGGGAGCTGAAACTTTGAGTTGCCAAGCGACAGCCAAAAAACCTTAAGGATTTAGAGAAGATCTGTAAAGAAGAGTGGACCAAAATCCCTCCTGAGATGTGTACAAACCTGGTAAACAAGGGTGGAGCCCATTGTGAGACATCTATCCATTTGAGCAAGCTGGTGCAAACCCCTGCTCTGTTCTGCGTGCAATTTCTTTCCGGATTTCTGGTTGCCTTGATGCAAGTGTTTAGTGTGCTGTTTTAATAAACCCCTTGTTGGAACATACTGCACTATGAGGCTTTCCTCTTCTTCACAAATATGCTCTGGGATTTATCCTTGAGCTTTTAGATTGGATATCAGCCCTTCCATAGATACGGAGGTTCCTGTGTGTATTAACAAACTGGATCTGCTGCTACAGCCCAGCCTGTTGGAGTTTGTTAGGATTATTATCCAGCGCTTGATATCTCCACCATCTGGTAAGAAGCGAATCTATATGGTGTTGGGATATTCACGTTCTATGCTATATGTGTTTTGAAGAACACTGACATTTTTACTTATTTGGTTCACTTAATTCCCTTTCTTAGGCTACTTTCACACTGGGGCGTTGGGTGCTTTGGCGGGAAAGCACCGATATTTTTAGCGTTTTTGAGGCACTTTTCAGCCGCTAGCGGGGTGCTTTTAACTCCCACTTATGGCCGAAAAAGGGTTAAATGCGACCGCAGCTCTGCTTTGCCGGCTCTTTGACGGCGCTGCCCATTGATTTCAATGGGCAGGGGCACTGTAGGATTGGTGTATACACCGCTCTTACAGCACCTCAAAGCTGCGGCTTGCAGGACTTTTTTTGGCATCCTGCCAGTGCACCGCTCCAGTGTGAAAGCACTAAGGCTTTCACACTGGAGTGAGAGGAGAGGCTCTTTACGGGCGCTATGCAGGAGCTATTTTTAGCACTATAGCGCCTGTAAAGCCCCTCAGTGTGAAAGCAGCCTTATAAGGGTCTTCCAGTTGGACACTTATTTCACATGAATCGTATATTTTTTAGATTTGGCTATTAGTCACTATATATTTTCTCATCAATCATTACGCTTATATTTGTATGAGGAGTTTATGCCTCAATTTTTGCACTGTGAATTTATTGATTAGTGCACCTGTTTTGTTAATTAAACCTGGTAACCAACTACAAGAAAGTTTTACCTCTGTGCTTGGCAACAAGGGTTTCTCCACCAAGTACTAAGTCATGTTTTGCTTGGGGATCAAATACTTATTTTACTCACTGAACTGCAACTCAATTTATAACATTTGTAGAATGTGTTTTTTCTGGACTTTGGTTGATATTTTGTCTCTATCATTCACTCATCAAAACACACCTATGATAAAAACTACAGACCATTTATTTCTTTGTAAGTGGGCAAACATAAAAAATCTGCAGAGGATCAAATAATTGTTTCCCCCACTGTATATGTCCATGTCACACGAGCAATCTTGTTGCTGGTGAAATCTCAACAGAGATGGGGCCAATAAAATGTTTAACTTCCCTATTTGCATGTGTGCATTAACTTCAATTTTAGCTCACCAGTTAGCAAACCACACCTCGCTCATCCACCTGGCAGGGGAGCAATACATAATAATAAAGCATTTCTCTGCCCTGTTGTGTCCTATATAGCGATATTGACTGTGGCTAGTTCTTATCTGCGACAGTATCGCTAATGTGATATGGACCCAACTGCCCATGCCATGCCTCCTAAAAGACACTCCTAAATGCTTCACAAAAAAAATTACAAAATGTTAACAAGGGGCATGCATTCTTTGCTTGGCTTGTCTGACAGCCAACAGTACAGCCTCCAAAGACAGTAAATATGGAGCAAGGGGTGTTGGAGATCAACCAATTTGACCATGCAGCAGATATATTAGCAGTTTGCTCTGCTTGCCGAGTTGGCTGCCTTTTTCTTGTTCTCATATGTAATTAACATTAAAGAATTTTGTACTCTCCAGACAAACATTTACCCTCCCCTTTTTTCTTCTTGCACATGGACTTCTCAATTTAGGTGTCCCCTGTTTTTTTTTTTTCACATGGGGCCCTGCTTTGTGGAAAGCTAAGCCAAAAGACATTATTGATGATTCCTTAATACATGTAAAGGATCTGTTGTTAAGGATCTGTTTCCAGTGCCTCATCCTCGTCTTTCTTTGGGCTGGTTACTGGCTAGCAGAGTTCTTGATATCCAGTTAAACTGAGAAAAGTATCAGGCTAGAGCCTGAAGGCAATGTACATGAGGGGAATTGCTTGAATGCAAGTCCTATGTACATTCGCATGTTTTCTTGATCACTGTATTGATCTGAGACTCACCATCGATCTGCCTTTGAAGTATGCTGACCACAGGTAGAAGATCTGGAGATGTCATCATTCGTGTGACCAAAGAATCATCCAGCTGCTCGAGGCCAGGACCAAACATGGCAAACCGAGGTTCCCCCTGCATGACCAGAGACTGAAGGAACGATGTCACTGCTCCATAAATGGGGTTCTTTGACCGCATGGATTTTCTGGTCTTTGGGCAGCTCCTCAAGTAGCTATTAACAAGGAAAAACAGACGGTTATGTCTTTCTGTGAAAATAAAAAGTTCTTATACAGAATTCTCATACAAAAAAAAAAATTAAAAGTAAAATAATAAGCTTGGCCAGTGTTATAGCTTACACAGGCTTAATGAACTCCCCCATGTGACAGTATTCAAATAGGACAATTGGTCGCTCAGACCCGACCACTGCATCCTAAAAGGAAGGGATAAAGGCCACATGCTCCCCCATACCTGGAAGTACTGCTTCCATCAAATAAGGTGACTGGGGAGTGTATAAAAAGGCGAGTGGTGGGGGGGGGTGAGAACTTTAAAAAAAAATAAAAATCACTTTTAACTGAATGAGCAAACTGGCAGATGCTCTTTAAATTCAGCCTAGCCCTAAACTGTAAAGCTAGGCATTATAACAGCAAAACCTATAAAAATGGTTTGCGTCAGCGCTGACCTAAACATCATCTCCTAAACATCATTTCTTAAACATCATCTCAAATTAGAAACAGGTAGAGCCTCCATCCACATCTTTTACAACTAACCTTAAAACCCAGACTGAATTCGAACGTATGATTTCCATCAAAAATGGCAATAGCCAAAACCTTCTGGACTCGATGGTCAACTTGGTTACATCTGTCGTGCACAGCACGCCCGTAACAATGGCACGATAACACCCACTGTCTTTCTCTGGGAAGGGATCCTTCATGTTTCGCAGATCTTTATTTCCCTTGTGCTTCAAGAGTACCCAGCTAGGTTTCTATTCTTTGGGTCGTTCACTTCAGTTAGTTGCACTGTTTATATTTCAGGTATTTGCATGTCTCTTGCCTTATTGAGAGCACTATGGACCCTCCCACTGACATGGCCTGGGTCCAATTGCAGTATACACTATGTTAATGTAGATATTGTGCAATATCCTTTGTACGGCTATTGTCCCATATGCCTGTCAATACAGTATATTGCTGTAAAACTATTTCCCAACCAGGGATTCACATGTTTGTTACTATTTCCTGAAATGTTTGTTAAGGTGTTCATTGTCCTATAAGGCTGCAGGACCCCTGACCCTCTGTCTGGACAGCGCTGATTGGCCCTGTGCTGATCACATGCACTCTCTCAAGAAAAAAAAATCTCTGGCAAAACACACCAAACTAAGCATGTGCAGAGTGCCCCCAAGGCTTTGTTCTATAAGCAGATGGAATGGGGATAGTGGAAGGGGAGGATCAGAGAAGACATGATCAAACAGCCTTTTTACACAATGCAGAGGATTAACCCCTTAGGTTCCACAGTGAGTATAACAAGTATGCTTTACTGCATATACAGACTGATTTCACTGTTGTGGGTTTATTAACACTTTAATAAAAATTGACTGAAAAAAAAAAAAAAAAGAAGAAAAGGACTAAATTTTTGTGCTGAATTGAAGATCACTACCACAGATAAGTGGTTAGTTAGTCTGACCATACCCCCTCCTGTTTCTTTAGCAGAGTGTACACTTTAATAGAGTAATTCTAAGACAGTGGTGTCTGTGGGGAATTTGGCTGCATATTTGATCACCTTCTGTTCTTAATGGGCATCTTAACAGTGCAGTATAGGGAATAAAAAGAAGGAAAAAAGCAAGAACATTTTTTTTTTTTCTTTAGACACCCCAAAGCCACCTTGCCACGTTCTTCTGCGTTCGGCACTTTCAAGATTTTCAGATGCCTATGGTGTTGTTCCATCCTCCAACCCCTGCGTTAGTAAGAGACTTAGGCCTGCTATAGCTCCAGTTGGAACCGCTGCACCAATGATCCGACGGCAGTACAGCGATCTCCCCTGCTGAGCTGCTGTGTTCTCATGGGGGACGGCCCTCCCGCCAGAAGACTCTGATCCGAGAGTGCTGATCGGGAGCCCTTTGGCTGCTGGTTTTCCAGCACGGCTGGCTTCTGTCGGACCGGCTGACAGTTTTTATTGAACCGGACTATGTTTCCAGACATTTGGTCTGTGTGTACTAGGCATTAGCAGTGATGTAGGGTTTGGAGGATGGAGCTACAGCATGTGATGGGGGGACACGGGCACCCAACAATCCTGGAAGTGTTGAATGCTGACGGAACTCTTCTATTGCAGGGAAGTTTCATCTGGAATTTTTAGCAGTAGACATTATCGCTTTAACAAATACAGCGAGGGCCAGCAGGTTAATTATGCAGAAGGACTCACATGGACATAAAATTGGCATCCATCTGCTCGGATTCAGACATGCAGGAGTTCAGGAGAGCAACATCGGGTAAGCTGTGGCAGTCAATGGAAGACCAGGTGGGAAGATCTCGCAGCAGGAAGTATTTCCATAGAAGGCGGTCTTGTACCATTTCATTCCAGTAACGGTTTGTCATTCCAAGCCTGCACAGGTCTTGTGGGGTGAGGAATGATAACATGTACAGCTGCATGTCAACCTGAAAAAAACATTTTAAAAAATTTGCTTCATATAATTCAAGGTGGATATAAAAGAAAAAAACAGGCATTTATTTAAAGCCTTACTGCAGTCTGCCAAAAAAAATTAAACCATGGCTCCCCCCATACAGTGGGTATAGAAAAGAATCACCCCCCTCTTAAATAATGACATTTTGTTGCTTTTCAGCCTGAAATGAAGAGACACAGTTATATTGACTCGGTGCAACTTTTAACATCTAAGTGAAATCATAACACCAATATGTCAGAAAAACTCAAATCAGGTGTAGCTAATCACCTTGTCAATGGCACACAAAGCCATCTGACTTTCAACTGTGATAAGCTGCGGTCATTTTGATTAGCTTAGCATGAAAAGAGCTTTCCTGGAAAATTTCAGTCCCTGATTGTTTGCTTCAGTTGCACTATCAACTATGGGTGGCAAGGCACTGTTAAAAGATATTTGGGATAAAGTTGTGGACAGGTACAAGTCACAAAATTCACTTTCAACAGGTCTTTATTAACCAATTAAGGTGGTTGTAAACCCAAGATAAAGAAAAAAAAAAAAACCTGCAAGACAAAGGCATAATGAGCTAGTATGCATAGCATACTAACTCATTATGTATTACTTACCTTAGATTGAAGCCCCCGCAGCGGTCCAGTGCAACTGGTCAGTGCAGAGTGCTGAGAGAATCGGGAGGCAGAGCTCACTGACGCTCCTGATGTGCTGGCCAGAGGAAGAGAGGAGGCATTTCCTTTTATGAAGAACGGAAAGCAAAAGAACCCAGCCACTAACAGATGAGAAAGCCTGATTACCACTAAGATGCATTATACAGTCCTAATATAAGACACCTATTGATGCCTGAACATATCCATTTTAAGGTGAGAGTTCTGAGAGCCTGATGTTATCGGAATTTTTTCACATGAAGATTATTATGAACTTCTATCCATCTACTCAGTATCTTTGATTCCAGCTTACTTACGAAGCCACACAGTCAAGTTTAGTCCTACATCTGTTCACTTTATGAACTTTATATTCATTTAATTTTTTGATACACAGATACCTAACACAGTGCACTTTAGTTGGGTATCCAGCTATATTGATCAGTGTGAGATTGTTTGTTTATTTTTTCACTCATCGTGTTTAACTATTTTTATTATTAGAGCCCTTGCACACTGGGGCGGTTTGCAGGCGCTATTGAGCTAATAATAGCGCCTGCAAACCGCCCCGAAAGTGCCGCTGCTTTCATTCCAGTGTGAAAGCCCCGAGGGCTTGCACACTGGAGCGATGCACTGGCAGGACGGTAAAAAAAGTCCTGCCAGCAGCATCTTCGGAGCGGTGAAGGAGTGGTGTGTATACCGCTCCCTTACCACTCCTGCCCATTGAAATCAATGGGACGGCGCGGCTATACCGCCGGCAAAGCGCCTCTGCAGAGGAGCTTTGCGGTGGTATTTAACCCTTTCTCGGCCGCTAGCGGGGGGTATAACCGCCCCGCTAGCGGCCGCATACCGACGGTAAAACGCCGCTAATAATAGCGGCGTTTTACCGCCGACGCCGCCCCCCGCCCCAGTGTGCAAGGGCTCTTATATGTGTGTATAGATTTTATGCGCAAGATCTTTTCACTTTTATTATGGCAGCAATCGGCTGCCATAACAACGGTATTTAAGGTCAAAGTACCGTATATCTACGTTGGGCAGTCCGGAAGAGGTTAAAGTTTTAGAATATACATGGTATAACCTGTACAAATGTAAATCAATACTGAGTGTGGCTGTGAGCCATAGAAAACAGTAAAGGTTATGACGAAATAGATCAATAAGCATAATAGAAGTTAGGTGTACATAACAATACACATATTATGAGCTACAGGGATAGGAAGGAAAGGGGAGGTGGGGGGGACGAGAAGGGGTTCTAATGACCTTAAACAGGGAGTACCTCTCAGTGATATGAGAGTCAGGCCCTGCACAGAGGATAATCAAGAGACATAGGATGTCAAGGCCTCCCAGAACAGGGAAGATGGATACAAAAAAAAAAAAAAAAATTCAAAAGCTTTATCAATGCCTAGAACAGGGGTAGACAACCTTTGGCGTATAGTGTACCGAAAAATGTTTTCAAAAAAATTTAGAGTGCCAGCTATATAAAAAAAAGTCAACTTCACGCTCTCAATCATGAAAAGATATTTGAATAAAGGAAATGCTATAAACAAGGAATAATAGTAAGAAATTAATATTGAGCTTTGCACCTTCATATCAGCCCAATTCCTGCACCTTCACACCTCAGATCAGACACAATTCCTGCACCTTCATACCTCAGATCAGACACAATTCCTGCACCTTCATACCTCAGATCAGCCCAATTCCTGCACCTTCATACCTCAGATCAGCCCAATTCCTGCACCTTCATACCTCAGATCAGACACAATTCCTGCACCTTCATACCTCAGATCAGACAATTCCTGCACCTTCATACCTCAGATCAGACAATTCCTGCACCTTCATACCTCAGATCAGACAATTCCTGCACCTTCATACCTCAGATCAGACACAATTCCTGCACCTTCATACCTCAGATCAGCCCAATTCCTGCACCTTCACACCTCAGATCAGCCCAATTCCTGCACCTTCATACCTCAGATCAGCCCAATTCCTGCACCTTCATACCTCAGATCAGCCCAATTCCTGCACCTTCATACCTCAGATCAGCCCAATTCCTGCACCTTCATACCTCAGATCAGCCCAATTCCTGCACCTTCACACCTCAGATCAGCCCAATTCCTGCACCTTCATACCTCAGATCAGCCCAATTCCTGCACCTTCATACCTCAGATCAGCCCAATTCCTGCACCTTCATACCTCAGATCAGCCCAATTCCTGCACCTTCATACCTCAGATCAGCCCAATTCCTGCACCTTCATACCTCAGATCAGACACAATTCCTGCACCTTCATACCTCAGATCAGCCCAATTCCTGCACCTTCATACCTCAGATCAGCCCAATTCCTGCACCTTCATACCTCAGATCAGCCCAATTCCTGCACCTTCATACCTCAGATCAGACAATTCCTGCACCTTCATACCTCAGATCAGACAATTCCTGCACCTTCACACCTCAGATCAGCCCAATTCCTGCACCTTCATACCTCAGATCAGACACAATTCCTGCACCTTCATACCTCAGATCAGACACAATTCCTGCACCTTCATACCTCAGATCAGCCCAATTCCTGCACCTTCACACCTCAGATCAGACACAATTCCTGCACCTTCACACCTCAGATCAGCCCAATTCCTGCACCTTCATACCTCAGATCAGCCCAATTCCTGCACCTTCACACCTCAGATCAGACACAATTCCTGCACCTTCATACCTCAGATCAGACACAATTCCTGCACCTTCACACCTCAGATCAGACACAATTCCTGCACCTTCACACCTCAGATCAGACACAATTCTTGCACCATTAACATGCAGATCAGACCCAACTTCTGCACCTTCAGATCTCAAGTAAACTCAAAATCCTGCACCTGCACACCTCAGATCACCCCAATTTCTGCATCGTTACACCTTGCATCACCCCAAATCCTAACCTCAGTGAAAGAACAAGGTAATTTAGTGCCCAGCGCAATGGCAAAAAATAGTGGCATAATGTTTGTAATATATGTAATGTTTGTGGCATGCGCTATGGTGTCACTGGAAGGAAAAAAAAAATGCTGCTGCAGCCCTGTCAGTTTGAGGAGGACTGATTGGCATCTAGGTCTGTGGGATGAAGGAGGATGTGGGCTCTGAAGGTGCATGAAACTAAAAGGCTCTAGGGAGGCTCTGAGTGAGGAAGGGTTTATTTACTGAGAAAGAAAGACTAGGGTTTATTTGCCCCCTTTGCTCTCCCCTCCACCTACTGGCGCTCTTCTATTCGATGCTCTGGGTAGTGGGTGGGCCCTTGGTGCCCTCATGTACAATACAGGACCACTGGTCCCTGCATTGTACTTGATGCAACCACTAGCAGAGACTGGCTGAGTTACGATCCATGTAAGGCTGTCCCCGTTTGACAGAAGTCTATCATTAGATCAACGTCTGTCAAAGTTTTCTTCACCGTAGAGGAGTCCTGCTCTCAGAATACAATGTCTCAGAATTCTTCTATCTTGCTTATGTGGCTGGAGGAATCCATTTGTTGGGTTTTCGTTAATTATTCTGCTGGTTAAAACACAATGTCTCAGCAGGAGGGATTCCACTGTCAGCACTGTCAGTGTTGATTGGGGAATTGTGCAAATTTCTTTCCACAGGTTGCAGGAAAGAAATGTGCACCGTCTATGGCCAGCCTTATACATGCGACAGTTGTGCAACAGTTGTCCATTATCATTGGTCAAAGCCACATCCGAGGCACACCCGTCCAAAGTTGTGTCAAAGCTGCATGAGTTTGGGGTCATACAAGTGTAAATAATTCCAATTATCTATTGGTGGATACAATGCGTATGAATATACATTTACCGGCCACTTTATTAGGTATACCTTGCTAGTACCGGGTTGGAGCTCCTTTTGCCTTAATTCTTCATGGCATAGATTCAACAAGGTGTTGGAAACATTCCTCAGAGATTTTGGTCCATATTGACATGATGGCATCACGCAGTTGCTGCAGATTTGTCGGCTGCACATCCATGATGATCTCAAGATTGAGATCTGGTGACTGTGGAGGCCATTGGAGTACAGTGAGCTCATTGGCAACATTTTTCCAATCTTCTATTGTCCAATTTTGGTGAGCCTGTGTTAATTGTAGCCTCAGTTTCCTGTCCTTAGCTGGCAGGAGTGGCACCCAGTGTGGTCTTCTGCTGCTGTAGTCCATCTGCTTCAAGGTTCAAAGTGTTGTGCATTCAGAGATTCATTTCTGCATACCTTGGTTGTAATGAGTGGTTATTTGCATTACTGTTTCCTTTTTATCATCTTGAACCAGTCTGCCCATCCTCCTCTGACATCAACAAGGCATTTATGTCCACACAAATGCCGCTCATTGGATATTTCCTCTTTCGGACCATTCTCTGTAATCCCGAGAGATGGTTGTGTGTGAAAATCCCAGTAGATCAGCAGTTTTTGAAATACTCAGACCAGCCTGTCTTGCACCAACAACCATGCCATGTTGAGTCACTTAAATCCCCATTCTTCCCCATTCTGACGCTCAGTTTGAAGTTCAGCGCGTTTCTGCCATGTGATTGGCTGATTAGCAATTTGTTTTACCAAGCAATTGAACAGATGTACCTAATAAAGTGGCCGGTGAGTGTATGTACACAATACTACAATGATAGATATATAATCTTACACAGCACTTTAAATTGAAGGGTGCAGCAATCGGACAAACCTCAGGACTGGATGGACAATCTTGAAGACCTTCTGACAGGTAGGTGTCGATGGAGATCCCGGGACAGGTAGGTGTCGATGGAGATCCCGGGACAGGTAGGTGTCGATGGAGATCCCGGGACAGGTAGGTGTCGATGGAGATCCCGGGACAGGTAGGTGTCGATGGAGATCCCGGGACAGGTAGGTGTCGATGGAGATCCCGGGACAGGTAGGTGTCGATGGAGATCCCGGGACAGGTAGGTGTCGATGGAGATCCCGGGACAGGTAGGTGTCGATGGAGATCCCGGGACAGGTAGGTGTCGATGGAGATCCCGGGACAGGTAGGTGTCGATGGAGATCCTGGGAGGGACGTGTAGATGGAGATGCTGGGACAGGTAAGTGTGTATGGAGATGCTGGGACAGGTAGGTGTAGATGTAGATCCTGGGAGGGACAGGTAGGTGTAGATGTAGATCCTGGGAGGGACAGGTAGGTGTAGATGTAGATCCTGGGAGGGACAGGTAGGTGTAGATGGAGATCCTGGGAGGGACAGGTAGGTGTAGATGGAGATCCCGGGAGGGACAGGTAGGTGTAGATGGAGATCCCGGGAGGGACAGGTAGGTGTAGATGGAGATCCCGGGAGGGACAGGTAGGTGTAGATGGAGATCCCGGGAGGGACAGGTAGGTGTAGATGGAGATCCCGGGAGGGACAGGTAGGTGTAGATGGAGATCCCGGGACAGGTAAGTGTGTAGATGGAGATCCCGGGACAGGTAAGTGTGTAGATGGAGATCCCGGGACAGGTAAGTGTGTAGATGGAGATCCCGGGACAGGTAAGTGTGTAGATGGAGATCCCGGGACAGGTAAGTGTGTAGATGGAGATCCCGGGACAGGTAAGTGTGTAGATGGAGATCCCGGGACAGGTAAGTGTGTAGATGGAGATCCCGGGACAGGTAAGTGTGTAGATGGAGATCCCGGGACAGGTAAGTGTGTAGATGGAGATCCCGGGACAGGTAAGTGTGTAGATGGAGATCCCGGGACAGGTAAGTGTGTAGATGGAGATCCCGGGACAGGTAAGTGTGTAGATGGAGATCCCGGGACAGGTAAGTGTGTAGATGGAGATCCCGGGACAGGTAAGTGTGTAGATGGAGATCCCGGGACAGGTAAGTGTGTAGATGGAGATCCCGGGACAGGTAAGTGTGTAGATGGAGATCCCGGGACAGGTAAGTGTGTAGATGGAGATCCCGGGACAGGTAAGTGTGTAGATGGAGATCCCGGGACAGGTAAGTGTGTAGATGGAGATCCCGGGACAGGTAAGTGTGTAGATGGAGATCCCGGGACAGGTAAGTGTGTAGATGGAGATCCCGGGACAGGTAGGTGTGTAGATGGAGATCCCGGGACAGGTAGGTGTAGATGGAGATCCCGGGACAGGTAGGTGTAGATGGAGATCCTGGGAGGGACAGGTAGGTGTAGATGGAGATCCTGGGAGGGACAGGTAGGTGTAGATGGAGATCCTGGGAGGGACAGGTAGGTGTAGATGGAGATCCTGGGAGGGACAGGTAGGTGTAGATGGAGATCCTGGGAGGGACAGGTAGGTGTAGATGGAGATCCTGGGAGGGACAGGTAGGTGTGTAGATGGAGATCCTGGGAGGGACAGGTAGGTGTGTAGATGGAGATCCTGGGAGGGACAGGTAGGTGTGTAGATGGAGATCCTGGGAGGGACAGGTAGGTGTGTAGATGGAGATCCTGGGAGGGACAGGTAGGTGTGTAGATGGAGATCCTGGGAGGGACAGGTAGGTGTAGATGGAGATCCCGGGACAGGTAGGTGTAGATGGAGATCCCGGGACAGGTAGGTGTAGATGGAGATCCCGGGACAGGTAGGTGTAGATGGAGATCCCGGGACAGGTAGGTAGGTGTAGATGGAGATGCTGGGACAGGTAGGTAGGTGTAGATGGAGATGCTGGGAC
Source organism: Aquarana catesbeiana (assembly GCF_042186555.1). Classification (NCBI taxonomy): domain Eukaryota; kingdom Metazoa; phylum Chordata; class Amphibia; order Anura; family Ranidae; genus Aquarana; species Aquarana catesbeiana. The sequence goes on along the minus strand of NC_133324.1, from coordinate 93,144,943 downwards.
AGGTAGGTAGGTGTAGATGGAGATGCTGGGACAGGTAGGTAGGTGTGTATGGAGATGATGGAGTGTATAGGAAGAGAACAGACACATCAGGACATGGAAGGAGAGGACTGACCCCCTATTAATGGACACCTGTACACGGATCGGATGTGAATTGTGCTGCCCCGGATTGTCGGTCACTTACCGGCAGGCTGCTGAGAGGACTGTCCGTGTCCCCGGTGCTTGTGTCCCCCTCCGCCGCTCTCCCCCCTCTCTGTAGGTAGCGGGCTCTCAGCTGTCTGAGTCCATGAATGATGGCCGCCTCCAGGGCAGACACCGCACTGCTCCCATCCGCCATCCCCTGTACGATCCGATCACTCCACACCACTGACAGTCATGGCCGATCACACCACTTCCTCATCACACACACCTTCCAGCGTCATCACACGGGGAAATTCCATACTGGAAGACTCTCCGTATGGTCATGTGACCGGCGCCATGTGACCCGCCCCTAGCAACCCCTGGCTTCCATAGCAACCATAAGAGCTATCAAAGCTGGAGGAGAGGCCTAAAGAGCAATGATAATAATAATAATATTTTTATTAATAATAAAAATAGTAGTAATAATATTAAAAAATCATCATAAATAATACTCATATATAAATTACCATTCTTACCACCAGAGACCTTGAAATGTACAATTTTTCGCTGTATTTTCACCATCTAGGCAACAATTTGGTATACAACAAAATGATGCACATTTGAGCAATATGATTATATCAATGATCATAATATTCTTTATATTGAAAACCTGTTTGGCACAATGAAAGGTTGTGCCATTCACGTGTTGGAAGATGCCCCAATTCAATGTTTGTATCTGCTGCACTGGCTCTGCCCATCCAGAGCGAGAGAGTGGGTGGAGAGTCATGTATGTTTTATCTTCTATATAAAAGAGAGGGGATGAAAACCTTTCTTGCATAGGTGTGCGCACAGGGTGTGCCGGATGTGCCTGGGCACACCCTAATCACCTCGTGTGGCGCAGATTCCCCCTGCTGCCCATTCACTGTCCAGTACAGCTGAGGATGCAGAGAAAGGCACTGAGGAATCTCTGTCCTCAGTCCCTTTCCCTCTCTGTCTCTGTTTAGACCCCCTGATATTTCACCAAAGCCACCCAACGGGGCTCCAAAAAAAAAAAGTTAAAAAAAAATTAAAAATAAAAATTGTACAAAAATAAAATAAAAATGGAAAACTACTGACACCATCCATTGCTTTACCTGTGTAAGCATATATGAGGGTAAGTCCCCAACAATTGACCAATCTATGATAGATCAGTTTAGGAAGATGTACAGTGCCTGGAAAAAGTATTCATACCCCTTGAAATTTTCCACATTTTGTCATGTAACAAGCAAAAACATAAATGTATTTTAATGGGATTTTATGTGACAGACCAACACAAAGTGGCACATAATTGTGAAGTGGAAGGAAAATGATAAATGGTTTTCAAAATTTTTTACAAATAAATATCTGAAAAGTGTGACGTACATTTGTATTCAGCCCCCTTTACTCTGATACCCCTAACTAAAATCTAGTGGAACCAATTGCCTTGAGAAGTCACCTAATTAGTAAATAGAGTCCACCTGTGTATAATTTAATCTCAGTATAATTACAGCTGTTCTGTGAATCCCTCAGAAGTGTGTTAGAGTACCTTAGTGAACAAACAGCATCATGAAGGCCAAGGAACACACCAGGCAGGTCAGAGATAGAGTTGTGGAGACGTATAAAGCAGGGTTAGGTTATAAAAAAATTATGCCAAGCTTTGAAGATCTCACAGAGCACTGCTCAATCCATCATCCGAAAATGGAAAGAGTATGGTACAACTGCCAACCTACCAAGACATGGTCGTCCACCTAAACTGACAGGCCGGGCAAGGAGAGCATTGATCAGAGATGCAGCCAAGAGGTCCATGGTAACTCTGGAGGAGCTGCAGAGATCCACAGCTCAGGTGGGAGAATCTGTCCACAGGACAACTATTAGTCATGTACTCCACAGACATCCCAACCTTTAAAAACTCATTTCAGGGAGGTGACGCGCTGCCCCCTCCAAATTAATGCAGCTTGATCAGTGGCAATTAAAGTTTTTGACATACATAGGCATTCTGTTTCTCTTATTTTTCTTTTTTACTAGTAAATGTTTTTTGAGTGAGTACTGTCTGCTTCAGAGAGAAGGGAGAGTGCAAAACTGTAAGAGCCCTTTCACACTGGAGCGGGCGTTGGCGGTAAAGCGGAGCTTTTTTTAGCGCCGCTTCACCGTCGCTATTCGGCCGCTAGCGGGGAGGTTTTAACCCCCATTAGGGACCGAAAAAGGGTTAAAACTGCTGGCATTTGTTTTCAATGGGCAGGGGCACTTTAGGAGCGGTGTATACACCGCTCCCACAGTGCTGCAAAGATGCTGCTTGCAGGACTTTTTTTACTGTCCTGCAATCACACTGCTCCAGTGTGAAGGGAAGGGAAGCCGCAGCGTGTCACCAGCTCAGTAACGTTCCGCCACTCGGGCTGCTCTGTCTTTCTGAGTGACTGGCTCAGCCGGGAGATTGCCCGGCGCTCGCGGGTGTCCGTGAGCCCGCAGCCAAATGTGGGAGTCTCCTGCGATTTGCGGGAGACTTGAGATGTCTGACTCCACAAATCTGGCCTTTATGAAAGAGTAGCAAGAAGAAAGCAATTGTTGAAAAGAAAGCCAGATGAGACCACAATTGAACTTTTTGGCCTAAAAGCAAAACGCTATGTGTGGCAGAAAACTAACACTGCACATCATCCTGAACACACCATCCCCACCGTGAAACATGGTGGTGGCAGCATCATGCTGTGGGGATGCTTTTCTTCAGCAGGGACAGGGAAGCTGGTCAGAGTTGATGGGAAGATGGATGGAGCCAAATACAGCTCAATCTTAGAAGAAAACCTGTAAAGCCTCGTACACACGATCAGATTGTTGGCAGGGGGTTGTCTGTTGACAGACTGTTGTCCTAAAATCTGACCGTTAGTACGCTCCTTCTGACAATTGTTGTCCAACTTTCGGCCAACAAATGTTGGATGGCAGGCTAGTAAATTTTCGGCGGACAACGGTCTGTTGTCTGATTTTCGTATTGTCAGTACACAAGTCCGTCACACAAAAGTGGAAAGTACAAACACGTATGCTTGGAATCAATGGTCACCGAACACGAAATTAGCAGAAGGGGCCCAAAGGGTTGCGCTTAAGAACTGAAATTCCTCGTAGTACGTCACTACGTTCGTGTTTGTTGGCCGACAATTGTGTACCATTAGTATGCAAGACAAGTTCCTGGCACACACCCTTTGGGCAAAAATCAGATGCTCGGTTGGCCAACAATCGGATCGTGTGTACGAGGCTTTAGAGAGTCTGCAAAAGACTTGAGACTGGGGTGGAGATTCACCTTGCAGCAGGACAACGACCCTAAACATACAGCCAGAGCTAAAATTGAATGGTTTAAATCAAAGCATATTCATGTGTTAGAATGGCCCAGTCAAAGTCCAGACCTAAATCCAAGTGAGAATCTGTGGCAAGACTTGAAAATTGCTGTTCACAGACGCTCTCCATCCATCTGACAGAGCTTGAGCTATTTTGCAAAGAAGAATGGGCAAAAATGTCACTCTCTAGATGTGCAAAGCTGGTAGAGACATCCCCAAAAAGACTTGCAGCTGTCATTGCAGAGAAAGGTGGTTCTACAAAGTATTGACTCCGGGGGGCTGAATACAAATGCACACCACACTTTTGACATATTTATTTGTAGAAAATTTTGAAAACCATTTATCATTTTCCTTCCACTTCACAATTATGTGCTACTTTGTGTTGGTCTATCATATAACGTTGTTGGTTGTAACATGACAAAATGTGGAAAATTTCAAGGGGTATGAATACTTTTTCAAAAGCACTGTATCTGACCAATTCTAATCTGCAGGTTAAAGCGGAACTAAACCCTCCCGTTGTTTTCAGCCAAGGAAGTGCCAACTGTCATGGTGCTGCACATGTGATCAGTTATGACACCAGCCGTTTGATGGTTTTGACAGTTTGGTTGAGAACACATTGCACGTGGTTGTGTCATGAGCAAATAATCCAATGTAGTTTGTCCAGTGTGTGGTGGTAGCAATGACAATCAGCCTGGAGTCCCAAAAATTGTCTTTCAACCATATGAAAGTGGTCACCGGACATCTCACAACCAATATGGAGGGAGGAGTATCTGGGAGGCCTAGTTTACGCTCGAGTCGCTCAGGCGAGATAATGTGGATTATTTGCTACTCTAGGCGGGGTAAGGGGAAGGGTTTTGTAAAGAACATTTTTTTTTAATCAAGTTGTTATGGGTAGAAGTTCTGCTTTAAGGGAATTTTCTGGAATGTACAGTGTATGTAGGATTTCAAAGGTTCTTGCAAAAGTACCTATATCATTTATCATAAAAGATACAAGCAGTGGTGACTCCCGTGTTGTCCTCTGCTGTTGGTTGCACCTCCTCCATCCCCTGTGTCTACTTCAGAGACGACTAGGCTCTGACAATATTTCCATTCCATGTGAGAGTATATAATTACCACAAAATAATAATATAAAGTGTTTGGTTAGTAATATGACAATGTATTGAATAGAAGTACTTACATTGTGTTTTTCATTGTATTTAGTTTATTACTACAATACCGTCCTGTCCTGAAGAAGTGGCTTAGTCGCAAAATGTGTTGACAAATGAAAAAGGGATGCTTTACTGCATACTATTGTATGGGCATTGAAATGTGGGCGGCACAGTGGTGTAGTGGTAGCACTCTCACCTAGCAGTAAGAAGGGTCGCTGGTTCGAATCCCAACCACGACACTACCTGCCTGGAGTTTGCATGTTCTCCCTGTGCCTGCGTGGGTTTCCTCCGGGTACTCCGGTTTCCTCCCACACTCCAAAGACATGCTGGTAGGTTAATTGGATCCTGTCTAAATTGTCCCTAGTATGTATGAATGTGAGTTAGGGACCTTAGATTGTAAGCTCCTTGAGGGTAGGGACTGATGTGAATGTACAATGTATATGTAAAGCGCTGCGTAAATTGATGGCGCTATATAAGTACCTGAAATAAATAAAAATAAATAAATAATGTGAAGAAGACCGATCTGGTCTGACTGATGCCAAGTCTAAGTGTTCTCATATTGTGGATATTACAGGACAGAGCCTGATGTGGTGGTGGGGGGGTGACATCACCAGTCACCCTTTTATATATAGACATTGATGTATAGTATGTGCTCGTCCAGTTGTATGAAATTCTCAACTGGGCCCCATAACTGACATGCTTGAAAGCCTTTTCAATAGAGTTTTTTTAGTGACTGAATTTCCTATAATGTAGGTCATGAGTCCAGGTCTTTCCTCAACCCTCCCCAAATGTTTGGGCTTAAAACCAGTATACAGAATGTGATCACACATGTGTATAACCGTACTAGGGATAATTGAGATAGTAGCCAGTTAGCCTACCAGCCAGGGTTACCAACCTCCAACAACATTTTTTTACTCACAAAACATGGAAAATTTACTGACAGCTCATTTTCTACTGACAACCTGAAAATTGACAGATTGCCTATTAGACATTAAGACAATCAATATTTTAACAGTATAAATATAATATGAAAACCCTGACAATACCCAGAACAAGTAATTTGCCTGGTTTGCATTTAAAAAGGGGCTCAGGGCTTCTCTAAGAACATAGCACAGAAATTACTGTATGCCCAACCATTGGCTCGGATTAGAGTTAATGGGGAACTATCGGAGCCTTTTCCACTATTTTCGGGGGAACCAGACATTGTCGTCCCTGATGTTTGCCCTGGCCCTGGAACCTCTCTCGTTGCGAATACGGGGGTACAACAACACAGTGGGGTTTCAGCATGGCACGGGCATTGATGTGGTGTCATTGTATGCCGATGACACACGCTTATATTGGGGTGACACGCAGGAATCATTGAGTGCGGTCATGACTCTTATTCAAGGCCTTTGGTGCATTGTCTGTCTGGCTTCTCCATTAATTGGAACAAGTCAGTGCTAATGTCAATAGACCCCATAACAGCCCCCTTACCTAATTGTGCGGCAATGATACAGTGGTATCCTCCTTTCACTATCTAGGCGTTCAGGTCTCCCCGGACGTATCTCAATATACAGTGGGGACAGAAATCCCCCTTTGTGTGTACATTAATGAGGAAAAAAATTAACTTAAATGATTTTAGCAAATGACTGCAATATAACAAAGAGTGAAAAATTTAAGGGGTTCTGAATATTTTCTGTCCCCACTGTATATCCCTTAATCTAACCCCCTACTTGCTAAATTCTGAGATAAATGCAATACTTGGTGTAAATTACCATTATCCGTAGTGGGGAGAATTAATCTCATAAAAATGGTATGGGCACCCCAATTACTGTACATATTTAACATCTCCCAAGTCTGGATTCCCCGACGATGGTTTGACAGGATACACTCCCAGTTTAGGGAACTAATCTGGTGCAAAAAGACGGCCAGAATTAGTTTATCGACATTACAATACAACAGGGATAGACTGGCGGTCCGTTATTGGAAGGAAGTCCTTGACGTAATATCCCAGGTTTATACTATTACTGTACCACAAAACCCTACGTATGCCTGCTGGGTGCCGTGGATGAGGAGACATTAACTCCATCAACCCATACGGCGGTCCTTCCTCTGCTGTATGTTGCACGTAAGCTGATTGCACAAGTTTGGATAACGCCCAGGGTTCCCACTAGCCAACAATGGGTCGAACAGGTTAATAGACTGCTAATAAGAAAAAAAAAAACTAACATATCAGCACAGAAAAGCACCACACAAATTTTATGCAATGCGGCAGGCTTGGTTGGATGTTCCAGGGTTGGCACCGCATCAATTGATCAAAGACAGACCCCTAAAAGGATAGGAGTCAAAAGGCGTTAGCTTAAATGGCCGAGAAGAGCATATATAGCACATAATCCTAAGTGGTATTGGTGACTTTGGCGGGTCGTGTAGAACGTTTGGGCACTGCATGTCCTTAAGGCCCTGTGGACATGGAGAGTCCGTTAAGACCATTCAATTGTTTTATTTTCTTTATTTTATTCTTTCTTCTTTGAATTGGTTCCTTCTTACTCAGTTTACTTTTCCATTCTTCTCACATGTGTCATTATGTGTCAATGATGTTTGAATCACATATGGACGGTATACATTATACTGTTCGAAAAAGTAACATGTGATGACAATTGTTTTGCTTCTCATCCTGTAATATCTTGTATGACATGTATTTTGCACTACGAACAACAAAATAGAAATCTTTTCTGATTAAAAAAAAAAAAAAAAGGAATAGAGCACAGAGTTCAGGAGTAAAGCATGTACACAGTGCAGAGTTCGGGACATGCGCTAAATACACAGCGCAGAAGTCAGCGGTGCGGTATGTTCAGAGTTCAGGGATGTGCTATATATAGATTAACAGCGCTGCCTATATTTCACGTATGAGTGCAAAAATGCCACATATAGTCCACAAACAAGTGGATGTGTAATTGTAATCACTGCAAAGTCAAATGTGACACACTATAGTATTTCAAAGAAAAAAAAAAAAAAGTACTTCCACAAAGGAACATTTCTCCAAGGAAAGACAGCTCACATGGACTCACACCTCACTCACCAGATGGAGTTGACCCCTTTTTTTTTTCTTTTTAGGAAGAGAGTTGTGTGTATAAGGGATAAATGGCTGTCAGCTCCTCCATGAATCTTCCCACAGCTCTATAAGTATACAGCTTTGCCCCCCCCAACAAAAATTGCATCCCAAAGCAGTTGCTCTTCACATAGATGATACAAAGGAGAGGAGCCTCACCAAGTGAAAATATGTTTATTAAAAAAACAAAAGGCAAGTTCCGCACTCAAATTAAAAGACACTGTCACCAGCCTGTAGTAAACTCGGAAATCACGCTTATCCAAGATGGTCGATGCACACTTTGTGTTCCAAAAGTTTGTGTAACATCTGCCGGAAGTACCTCCGAACATGTTTTGTCTTCAAAAATTGACGTCCTCATCAGGAGCTAGGCAAAAGAAACTACACTAATGTAGGGCTGCAACTAACGATTATTTTCATAATCGATTCGTTGACCGATTATTGTTTCGATTAATCGGTTAATAACCTTAAAAAAATGTGTGGTGTATAATTTAGTTAATATGTAAAGTTTAAAAAAAGGCAATTTATTCCTAAATATCTTTATACGCAGGGGTAAATATAAATAACCAACTATATGGTTAGGGAGTAAAATCTTTAATCCTCTCTGAGAATAACAGACAGAAGAGATATACTCTATATACTTTTAGGAGGTTGAATCTGGACTCCGATCAAATTTTTTTATTTAAAGAAAAAAAAAATTCTAGACTGTTTTGCAGATTTTCGAACAGAACAGAAATTAGTTTTTTTACTGTGCAACAGTGAAAGTAATATTTACAGTAGAGATTATTTGCTCTTTTTGTACTATATAGGGCTAATTTTAGCTTTTTTAACCCCATTATGTTACTGGCCGATTAATCGATTATGAAAATAGTAATCGATTAATTTCATAATCGATTAGTTGTCGATTAATCGATTAGTTGTTTCAGCCCTACACTAATGTAATAAATCACAAAATGGCTTCAGCTGGCTCTCCACCCATCAGAAAAGACCCTCTATAATTGTTCACCCCTCTACGATTAAGGCCTACATGGGTGAAACATGTTAGAGGGGCTTTCTTGATGGGGTGGACAGCCAGCTGAAGCAGTTTTGTGATCATTTGTTTTTGTGAATCGCTTCATTGGTGTGGGGTCCTAGGAAATATTTGTGGCTATATCGTCAGGCTTGACAAGCATGCGAGTGGTTCTGCCTTTCATTTAGTTAAGTAGCCTATTTAAGAATTGAAGATATATTTGTACAAGGTAAAGGAATCTTTGAGTTTATCTTTATATTGTAGCTGAAAATACTCTGCAAAAATATGTATAATTACCTGCAGACCCTTTCTGGTAATGTTACACCTTTGAAATTTGTTGTTTGATATACTAGAGGAATTTCAATTTGGTAGTTATTATATTACAAATTAACAAATTCCACTGCCACCAAGGCATCGCTGCTTAAAAGCTTTTCCTTGTCTACTGCAAATCTGGCTGAGACAAATAGGTATTCCCAAGTACATGATACAGCCGTGTAGATGACACTGTTAAAGCAAAGGGTCCCGAAAGTTTAACAATGCACTAATTACCTCTCAAAATTCTTGGATCTTTCATAGGTTGACCTCCTCTAAAGCAGGATATACAGTGGATATAAAAAGTCTACACACCCCTGTTAAAATGTCAGGTTTGTTTGATGTAAAACAACGAGGCAAAGATAAATAATGTCAGAACTTTTTCCACCTTTAATGTGACTTATAAACTGTACAACTCATTTCAAGAGCAAACTAAAATCTTTTAGAGGGGGGTAAAAATAAAATAATGTGGTTGCATAAGTGTGCACACCCTCTTATAACCAGGGCTGTAGCTGTGTTCAGAATTAAGCAATCACATTCAAACTCATGTTAAATAGTAGTCAGTACACACCTGCCATCATTTAAACCCCAAATAAAGTTCAGCTGTTCTAGTAGGTCTTTCCTGACACTTTCTGAGGCGAATCCCACAGCAAAAGCCATGGTCCAGAGAACTTCCAAAGCATCAGAGGGATCTCATTGTTAAAAGGTATCAGTCAGGAGAAGAGTACAAAAGAATTTCCAAGGCATTAGATATACCATGGAACGCAGTCATCATCAAGTGAAGAAAATATGGCACAACAGTTACACTACCAAGAACTGGACGTCCCTCCAAAATTTATGAAAAGACGAGAAGAAAACTGGTCAGGGAGGCTGCCAAGAGGCCTACAGCAACATTAAGACTGCTTTCACACTGAGGTGCTTTACAGACGCTTTAGCGCCTGCAAAGCGCCTGTAAAGAGCCTCTCCTCTCACTCCAGTGTGAAAGCCTGAGTGCTTTCACACTGGAGCGGTGCACTAGCAAGATGCCAAAAAAAGTCCTGCAAGCCACATTTTTGTAGTGCTGTGTATACACCGCTCCTAAAGCGCCCCTGCCCATTGAAATCAATTGGCAGCGCCGCCAAACCACCACTGCAGCGGCACTTTTAACCCTTTTTTGGGCGCTAGCAGGGGTTGAAAGTGCCCCGCTAGCAGACGAAAACCTCCGCAAAAAATGACGGTAAAGCGCCGCTAAAAATAGTGGTGCTTTACTGCCGACACCCCAGTGTGAAAGTAGCCTAAAGGAGCTGCAGGAATATCTGGCAAGTACTGGCTGTGTGGTACATGTGACAACAATCTCCAATATTCTTCATATGTCTGGGTTATGGGGTAGAGTGGCAAGACGAAAGCCTTTTCTTATGAAGAAAAACATCCAAGCCCGGCTAAATTTTGCAAAAACACATTTGAAGTCTCCCAAAATCATGTGGGAAAATGTGTTCTGGAACATTTGGCCATAATTCCAAAAGATATGTTTGGCGCAAAAACAACACTGCACATCACCAAAAGAACACCATACCCACCGTGAAGCATGGTGGTGGCAGCATCATGCTTTGGGGCTGTTATTCTTCAGCTGGAACAGGGGCCTTAGTCAAGGTAGAGGGAATTATGAACAGTTCCAAACACCAGTCAATATTGGCACAAAACCTTCAGGCTTCTGCTAGAAAGCGGAACACGAAGAGGAACTTCATATTTTAGAATGACAACGACTCAAATCATACATCCAAATCAACAAAGGAATGACTTCACCAGAGCAAAATTGAAGTTTTGGAATGGCCCAGCAAGAGCCCAGACCTGAATTTGATTGAAAATCTGTGGGGAGATCTGAAGAGGGCTGTGCACAGGAGATGCCCTCGCAATCTGACAGATTTGGAGGGTTTTTGCAAAGAAGAGTGGGCAAATATTGCAAAGTCAGGATGTGCCATGCTGATAGACTCATACCCAAAAAGACTGAGTGCTGTAATAAAATCAAACGGTTTAAGGGTGTGCACACTTGTACAACCATATTATTTTAGTTTTTTATTTTTACTTCCCTCCACCTAAAAGATTTTCAGTTTGTTGTTCAATTGAGTTGTACGTTCATAGGTCACATTAAAAAGGTGGAAAAAGTTCTGAAATTATTTATCTTGGTCTCATTTTTTTTACATCGCAGAAACCTGACATTTTTCCAGGAGTGTGTAGACTTTTTATATCCACTGTACATGTTTAGTTTTTTTTTTCCAGAAAGCAGGTTGAACAAAAAATACCTGACAGTTCCCCACATTAAAACAAAAGATGTTGATGAAGGGCTCTCTCCTGCTGTTCTATTGTATTCAGAAATCTCCAGAATACACAAATCAGCGCTGCAACCATTGGCTGAAAGTGCAGATTGGACGCTGGTACCCTGGTTTTTCAGCAGAACCATTCATCACAAGCCGGACCGGCTTCAGTTGAACAGACAGTGGTAAACACAGACCAAATTTCAGGCGGTTCTTGCTGAACTAGCTGATTTTTGGTTGGTGTATACTCTTATACTCTGCTTAAAGCGGAGTTCCACCCAAAAGTGGATTTGTCTCCTCCCCCCCTTTCGATGCCACATTTCAAAGGGGGGGGGGATGCATATCTTTGACAGGTATCCTGTCCCCCGGCCAATTACGTCACAGCTTGGCTCGCTCCTCCTTTCCCCCCGCCGCGGGTCAGTGGGAGAGCGCAGCTGTGCCTTGTGCATTCGCAGTAGTGACCCGGCGTGAAGCCGTAATGCTACACTGCCTGGGTTCACTTACCCACAACGGCGGCGGCAGCACCCGACAGCTGATGGAAGCATCAGCTGCGGTGCTGACATCGCTGGACTCCAGGACAAGTAAGTGTCCTATTATTAAAAGTTAGCAGCTGCAGTATGTGTAGCTGCTGAGTTTTAATTTTTGCAGGGGTGGGCAGACCTCCACTTTAAGCTACATGACAATAATCACATTCACTATTTGTGGGCAACTGCATGTTGCATACCATTGAAAAATCAAATAACTTCATCACCTCTGATTCGAAGTCTGGGCAGTGTTTTGCATATGTGATTTACCTTATGAGTTTTGCTGCCATCAATTGAAATGTTGACTGATTATTGATATTTCAGTTGGTTTCTTAAGCTGGCCATAGCCATGGTTAGAATCTCGGCTGGTTCAGCAAGTATCGGCTTTAGATTCGATCCATCTATGGGCAGGCTGATTGTACCCTAGTCGATGCATCAATTGACTTGGGTACAACCAGCATGTCAGATTTCCAGCATGCGATTATTGCCAGCAGCTATAGCCACTAACAATAATCATCTTCCCCATCGGGAACAGTTTCCTCCCCCCCTTCGGGAGAACACAATAGCTCCGCGGGAGGGATTCCCGATGAACATTGACTGGGGGAATTGAGCAGTTTTCTTTCCTTGCATAATTTATTGCTTGCCTTAGAAAGGTGCACAGTCTAATCTGCTCTGGTTATGTTGGATGTTCTGCAGGGCCAGACCTGTCCGAGTACGAATAACATAAATAAAATCTGAAAGTTGTGTTTTTGCCACCCTGAACTCCAATATCATGAGATAAGGTCTAGTTTTCTTTACTTCTACTTTAATTCATATAGTAGAAAATGTAAACACAACCACTAAAGTTTCATATAAGCTTTAACATTTTCTATGTGCTGGCAGACTGCCGTCCAACACCACTGCGTTTGTATTTGCCCCAAATCTAAAACAGTGGCCTTGGACTTTAATTTTCATTGGTGGTTCTGGCAGCTTGGTGCTTCTCAAAGAGGAAGACCATTCTACCCAGCCAATAACATCTTTTCCAGTTGATGGAAGCATGCAGCAATAGACCCATAATATAGCTATTCTTGTTTGCAGTCATTTGAGCCTTCGGTACATTTTTGGCGGTACAATTGTTTTTCCCCTCTCTCTGAGTAGATCTGGAAGGGTTTTGGTCACTGCACGAGCAGTGTGGAAAAGTTCAGTATGCACCCATCTTTGTTGGGGATGCACTTTTCTCATGGTTCTTATCGCTTAATACTCCTGGTACTTTAAAGGCCATGATCCAGATCATACCAGACCCAAGTTAAAGTCAGTAAACAGGGCAGTTTTTGTTTATAAGGGGCTTCTTTGGAGTATTGTATTGCAAGTCCCTTTTATCGGACTACATTTCCACCCCAAGCTCTGCCTTTACATGTTCCTATACTTCATAGACTTCAAGATCATCCCGCTCCCAGCGTCCCTATTCCTTCATACACCAACCTTGCAAACCCCTAGCCTACTTCCCATCCACTGCATCCATATATTGCACCCCAAGCAACTACTACAGCTATGCCCAATCCCTAACATCTCCAACTCTATACCCTAACAAACACAGCAAGAATTTCTAATTGATACATGTGTGGCATGCATAAATCCTCACTATGCACAAACATTTGCAATGCAGAAACTCCCATCATGTGAACCTTCATTTAGGACAAAGTAAAGGTTCTCTGGACAGTCTATCTCCACAGCTACTAACACCTCCCCTTTGTGGCTCATTCAGAAAAAGTGAACAAAAAGGGAGGTTTCGTACACTTGCCTGGAGTTTTTCCCTAATCAAGAAAATGCAAAGGCTATGGCATAAATTTATAATACTTTAAATATAAAACTGAATTAATAGGCACAATTAGCAAGCACATTCATTAAACCTCATCTCGTTTTTAGAAACTCTAGAATCTTCTTGGCGTTTTCTGTATTCCAGCCTTGTGCACTTAGAGGACCTTCACAAACACTAACATAAGTGTCCAAAACCTTTTCCCCAACTTCTTTAAAGTTCAGAATTTTGCTGTGCGTCTCAGAATCAGATCCAGGCTGGATGTCTGAGCAGTAGCTGAGGGCCCAGAAACACATCTCCCCGCAGTACATTAAAGCCAAGACATGGACGTCACTGAAGATACCTAAGTGGGGAGTAATGCACGGTTATTACCTTGAACATTTCAAAAGAATTTACAAACTGCACATGTATTGTAAAAAAAAAAAAAAAAAAAAGGATTTTCTTAAAAAGTCCTACCCAAAACTCATATGCCAATTTGTAATAGATGCTGGAGAGGTAAAGCACCTGACAGTTTCTTATATTTAAACTACATAGAATTAAACCCCAAATATTTGTGCGCTGGAAAAAAAAAAAAAAAAAAAAAAAAAGAAGTGTACTGTGTGTCTACTGGGTAGATTAGCCAGATTTCTGCATAGGTGCTGTGGCTATTATAGGGGGTCTCACTCTCCTGCTTTTTATATATTATGGAGAATGCAAATGAGACACTCAAAAGGATTGCTTAACTCTCCATTTAAAGATTCAGTGTCTCCAGGTTGCATAGTTTTAGGCCTTGTGCACATTGGTGCACTATAGCGTATGCCAATGCAAGGGTCACGTTTGCCTGCACAAGTGTTCTGTGTATCCCCATGCAGGTAGTCCTATTCATGTCAATTGGATAGCAGTGCCTGTACAGACATAGCCGCTGCTCCAACTTGACAGCCGTGCGAGTGAGGGGCCCCGAACAAAGTGTGATCTTTAATTGGAATGAGTGGCCTCACTGACCAAAAGAACTCACTTATGAAAAAAAAATGGGGCCCCACCTCCCGAGAATCAATATATCTCTCACCGAGACCTCACTGCCAAAGTCGGCTGCATACATCATGCCGGCTTTTTCACCTGATGGCCCAGTGTGAACAGTTTGGCCCCAAAAAGGTTACAGACACTAAAACATCAGTTCAGAGGGGTAATGGGAGAAGGTTAAGGAAACGTTTACCCTGTGTGGTGTTTAATTCCTCTGAATAACAAACATGCAATGTCAATAAAAGCTACTGTACCTTTAGCCAACAAAGTGGCCGTGTTTATGTCTTTAAATGAAATGTCATTGTTCAGTTGCACAGGATTTCTTGTCTTCAGCATTTTTAGCAGATAGTAAACACCATCCTTGAGACACTGGAAAACATAAGATATGTTATACTGTAGGTTATACAGTATAAGTAATGAAACAGTATAAAAATAGAAAAAATAAGCAATCTATAGGTTGCCAATGTTGACCTCGCCTTCCAAAAATGTTAGTTGCCCGGCTGTCATGCTGATTCAGTGGCTTTGAAACAAGCAAAATCACTGAGCCAGAATAAGCTGTTAGTGATGTCAAAATGAAGTCAGATTTCCTAATCTATACTTGTTACTGGTCAGTAGCACTTAAAGGGATTTAAAGTCTCCCGGTTTTTCACCTTAATGTATTCTATACATTAAGGTAAAAAACCTTCTGTGCTGCAGCAGCCCCCAGAGCCCCCCTTTTTCTTACCTGAGCCTATCAGCTCCAGCGATGTGCACGAGCCCAGCGGCTCCAGCCGATGTCTCTGTCCTCATTGGATAGATTGATAACAGCAGGAGCCATTGGCACCCGCTGAGGTCAATCAAATCCAGCGACACGGGAGCAGGGCCGGCCTCGCTGTCTGTGTCAATGGACGCAGCAGCGGGACTCGGGAATGCGCCCGCACAGGTGCCCCCATGCACCCGATGAAGGGGAGGAGCCAGGAGTCCCCAAAAGGGGAGGATCGGGGCTGGTCTGTGGAAAAACCCTTGCACAGAGCAGGTAAGTATAACATGTTTGTTATTTATTTTTATTTTTTTAATATTCAAACCTTTACAATCACTTTAAAAGATGACCTCCAGCTTTCACTTCAGTCTAGCACAGTAGTCAAGGCTCCTCTCCTGCATTGTTTTCTCTGATTTCCATGTACACTGTGAGCTTCACATAGTGTGCATTAGATGCTGCAGTACATCAAACACAACTCATGTTCAGCATCATCCAGCTTTACTCCCCACCCTTACCTGGCTCGCCCCTTTCATTTACTGGAGTTCAGTTCCCTGGATCAGGACGCCACCCCAAACTGGATCAAAGAGCCAGGAGGAAAATGATCAGAGAGGTTAACAGGAGGCCTACATCAACTCTGAAGCAGTTGCAGGAATTTATGACAAAGAGTGGTCATTGTGTGCATGTGACAACAAAACCACAAATTCTCCAAAAATGGGACTTGTATGAGAGGGTTGCAAGAAGAAAACACTCCCCAAGAAGGGCCATATGCAGTCACGACTGAGCTTTGCCATGGAAAAATGTGTTATGGTCAGATGAGACTAAAATTTAATTGTGTCTGGCGAAAATCCAATACAGCTTACCATCCAAATAATGCCATTTCTACAGTAAAGCATAGAGGTGGTAATATCCTGTTATGGGGGTGTTTCTCTGCAGCAGGGACTGGAGCACTTGTAAAAGGATAGAAGGAGAAATGGATGGGACAAAATACCAAATTCTTGAGGACAATCTGCTGCCCTCTGCCAGAAAGAGGTCAATGGGAAGAAGGTTTACCTTCCAACATGACAATGACCCAAAGCACAAGGTGAAAATGACCACACAGTGGTTGAAGGAGGAAAAGGTGAATGTCTGTGCATGGCTTAGTCAGAGCCCAGACCTAAACACCATTGAAAATCTTTGAAATGACTTGAAGACAGAAGTCTACAAACAGTCGCCATCAAATTTAACTGATCTTATGCAGTTCTGCAAAGAAGAGAGCGCAAATATTGCAAAGTATAGATATGCAAAGTTACTAGAGACATAGCCCAACAGACTAAAGGCTGTCATTTAAGCGGAGTTCCACCCAAAAAAGTGGAACGTCCGCTTTAAGTTCTACTTGTCCCCTGCCACAATTGGCATGTCATTTTTTTGGGGGGGGAGTGGGTACCTTGTTTTGAGTGGGACTTCCTGTCCCACTTCCACATTCTGGCTGCCTAGGCGGCCCCTCCCTCCCTGCAATATTCTGGAACACGTCACAGGTCCCAGAAGATTGCCTGTCCACTCGGAGAGCGCAGGGTGACTCGCGCATGCACAGAGCGCGCCCGGCCATGAAGCCACAAGCTGTCACGGCCGAGTGCCCACAGTTCCAATGACGGCGCCGCGGAGAGGAGGGGGAGAGAGTGGAGGCTTTGGGCGGTCGCATTGCTGGACCATGGGACAGGTCAGTGGCTATTTATTAAAAGTCACCAGCTACACTTTTTGTAGCTGCTGACTTTTAATAAATGGAAAAAAGCCAGGAACTCCACTTTAAAGTAAAATGTGATCCAACAAAATACTAACATAAGGGGGGTGATCCTTTTTACAACTCAGTGATTCTGTTTTTACATTTTTCATATTTTTTTTTGACATGTTGGTGTTGTATCTTTCACTTGGTTGTTATAAGTAAATACAGCAGGATAAAACAAAAACTGTGTCTGTCTTCATTTTAGGCTACAAAACAACAAAATGTGATTATTTTAAAGGGGGGTGATTCTTTTCTATATCAACTGTATATAGTGCAAAATATATATATATCCTCAGTTCACATGAATCCATAAATATCTAAACATGGTGCAATCTAAATCCACATATATTTACATTTAGGATTGGGCTTCACTGGTTGCTGTTCATTAGTCACAGCAATCAACTGGCCTTATGTACAATGCCTTGAAAAAGTATTCACACCCCTTGAAATTTTCCACATTTTGTCATGTTACAACCAAAAATTTAAATGTATTTAATTGGGATTTTATGTGATAGACCAACACAAAGTGGCACATAATTGTGAAGTGGAAGGAACACGATAAATGGTTTTCAACATTTTTTTACGAATAAATATGTGAAAAGAGTGGTGTGCATTTATATTCAGCCCCCTTTAGTCTGATACCTCTAACTAAAATCTAGATGAAGCAATTGCCTTCAGAAGCCACCTAATTAGTAAATAGAGTCCACCTGTGTGTAATTTAACCTCAGTATAAATACAGTTGTTATGTGAAGCTCTCAGAGGTTCGTTAGAGAACCTTAATGAACAAACAGCATCATGAAGGCCAAGAAGCACACCAGACAGGTCAGGGATAAAGTTGTGGAGAAGTTTAAAGCAAGGTTAAGTTATAAAAAAAAACATCCTGAGCTTTGAACATCTCACAGAGCACTGTTCAATCCATCATCCGGAAATGGAAAGAGTATGGCACAACTGCAAACCTACCAAGACATGGCCATCCACCTAAACTGACAGGCCGGGCAAGGAGAGCATTAATCAGAGGCACAGCCAAGAGGCCCATGGTAACTCTGGAGGAGCTGCAGAGATCCACAGCTCAGGTGGGAGAATCTGTCCACAGGACAACTATTAGTCGTGCACTCCACAAATCTGGCCTTTATGGAAGAGTGGCAAGAAGAAAGCCATTGTTGAAAGAAAACAATAAGAAATTCTGTTTGCAGTTTAGGAGAAGCCATGTGGAGGACACAGCAAATATGTGAAAGAAGGTGCTCTGGTCAGATGAGACAAAAATTGAACTTTTTGGCCTAAAAGCAAAACGCTATGTGTGGTGGAAAACTAACACTGTACATCACCCTGAACACACCATCTTCACTGTGAAACATGGTGGTGGCAGCATCATGTTGTGGGGATGCTTTTCTTCAGCAGGGACAGGGAAGCTGGTCAGAGTTGATGGGAAGATGGATCAAGCCAAATACAGGACAATCTTAGAAGAAAACCTGTTAGAGTCTGCAAAAGACTTGAGACTGGGGCGGAGGTTCATCTTCCAGCAGGACAACAACATACAGCCAAAGCTACAATGGAATGGTTTAGATCAAAGCATATTCATGTGTTAGAATGGCCCAAAGTCCAGATCTAAAACCAAATGAGAATCTGTGGCAAGACTTGAAAATTGCTGTTCACAGACGCTGCCGTCCAATCTGACAGAGCTTGAGATGTTTTGCAAAGAAGAATGGGCAAAAATGTCACTCTCTAGATGTGCAAAGCTGGTAGAGACATCCCCAAAAAGACTTGCAGCTGTAACTGCAGTGAAAGGTGGTTCTACAAAGTACTGACTCAGGGGGGCTAAATACAAATACACGCCACACTTTTCACATATTTATTTGTAAAAAAATGTTGAAAAACCATTTATCATTTTCTATCCAATTCACAATTATGTGCCACTTTGTGTTGGTCTATCGCATAAAATCCCAATAAAGTACATTTACGTTTTTGGTTGTAACATATAGTTACATAGTAGGTGAGGTTGGAAAAAGACCATCAAGTCCAACCTATGTGTGTGATTATATGTCAGTATTACATTGTATATCCCTGAATGTTGCGGTCGTTCAGGTGCTTATCTAATAGTTTTTTGAAACTACCAATGCCCCCCCGCTGAGACCACTGCCTATGGAACGGAATTCCACATCCTTGCCGCTCTTACAGTAAAGAACCCTCTACGTAGTTTAAGGTTAAACCTCTTTTCTTCTAATTTTAATGAATGGCCACGAGTCTTGTTAAACTCCCTTCCGCGAAAATGTTTTATCCCTATTGTGGGGTCACCAGTATGGTATTTATATATTGAAATCATATCCCCTCTCAAGCGTCTCTTCTCCAGAGAGAATAAGTTCAGTGCTTGCAACCTTTCCTCATAACTAATATCCTCCAGACCCTTTATTAGCTTTGTTGCCCTTCTTTGTACTCGCTCCATTTCCAGTACATCCTAATATCCTCCAGTACATGAAAAAAATGTGGAAAATTTCAAGGGGTATGAATACTTTTTCAAGGAACTGTATGTCAGTATCTGGAGGCCAATAACAAAATATACCTGCAGTACTAAGCCAGAAGATTGAGCACTATAATATAACCAATGAACAAAGTGATTGCTTCCACAAGGAACCTCAATGGGAAATATCTAACTGCCCCAGATATGATGGTGTCTTCACGGTTGTTCTTTTGGTTGCTGTGTTTACCTGGTGGAAAGTTCTCTGATCACTCAGGTTCCAGTTCTCTCTCTCACCCACAGTATGACAGTACATGTAGAGCAAGGCTCCTCGCCGCCAGTGCAGGCATTCCTCAACATCCATGTCAAGGAGAAAACGCTGGAAAAAAAAAAAAAAAAAAAAAAAATCACAATTTCATTCTAGCGAAAATAATCATCTACACAACATAAAATACTGGGACTTCCTTATCTTCAGCTGCATGTTTCATAAAACGTCCTCTATGACAACAGATGCTATCATTCATAACTAAATGGCTGTTTAGACTGAGCTATGATGTAGACACCTTCATTAACACAAGGAAGTGGGTTTTATTCCTGGGCGCTGCATGGATCGCTTTTTAGAGACCAAAGAAAGTATGAACGGGCGTTTAGGTGGGAAAAAAGGTATTAAATTGAGATCTCAAGCACACAGGACATTTTCTAAACTCGCCTAGAAGCCTTCCTCCTAGCAGCAGCCTTTTGGCAAAAAAAAAAAAACACCTGATGCTTGTAAAAGCTTCTAACGCTTTTACGAGCGTTTACAGGCGTCAAGCGTTTGGGTATTAATTTCATTGGCCAGAATAATTTATTCTGGCCATTGAAATGAGTTCACACCCAGCGTTAATGCACGTTTAGACGCGTTTACAAGCAATCGTTTTTTACTGTCCTAACTCTGCTGCTCCTTGACATACTGGCAGATGTTTTTTTCCTGACGCCTCTAGGAGCAGCTATAAAAACATTCAGCGTGTATGAGGCCTTAGGGTCAGTACAAATGTGTTTAGGTAGGACAAAAAAAAAAATGTGTGCTATTGTTTCTTGGCACACTACAAAGAACAAATAGTCCACACATATGTGGTATTGCCACAATTGCCAGGAGTAGGAGAATTTATTTTCCAGGTGTTTTTTGGAGATGATCATGGTAATGGCATGAATTTTTTTTTTTTTTTTTACTATTTTGGGCCAGTTTTCCTTTGATAATAAAATAAAATCAGGGGAAATACATTAACACTAACCAAGTGTAAACCACTAAATGAGTAACCAATCTGTCCTGAGAAAACATTGTATAATCCACCTGGATACACTAAGTAGTTGCAACATGTGTTACTAACACATATCAAATTTGCAAAACTGAGTTTGGGCATTGAGCTTTGTTCTGATCTTGGTCACGAAGGGCTTAAAGACTAAAGTTCCTGTTCTGTACGACCAAGGCCCCTTTCACATGGGCTTTCCAATCAGGTCCGCCTGTTAGTTTTTCAGGCGGACCTGATTGGAGCCTCCATTCACTCCTACGGAGCAGCCAATGTCAGCACTGACGTGTCGGCTGACACCCGCTGCTATCCGATCCGAGACATCCAGACGGATGGTGACCCTATCTTCCATCCGTCTGGAGGATTGTAACAGATGAGATCGGATGAAAACGGACAGGCAGTCCGTTTTCATCCAATCTGCCCATAGAGGACAGCGGGACTCTGACAGGTCTGTCTCTGCACAGTAAGAGGAGACGGACCTGTCATCCGCCTGCTCAAAGGGTATCAGTGGATCGATACCCCGCTGAGCAAGCAGAATCCGCTTAGAGGATAAGCCCATGTGAAAGAACCCTTAGAAAAAGACCTTCTGACTAATAAAGTTTATAACTGGCATGTGGTGGTGTCTGCTAGTGGGCATGACTAAGGCCAGGTTCGCATATGTGCGATATGGATGTGGTTTCTCTGTATCCGATTCGCATGACATGTGAGTGTGACTGGCTCTCAATGGAGCTGGTTCACACATGTCCGGGGCAGACGTGGTGCGGGTTCCAAAAGGGTCCTGTGCATTTTTGGGACCGGTTCAGGTGCAAATTCAGGCAAAAATTTGGACCTGAATCACAACTGAACCAGTGAACAGAAACACAACAGACCCCATGCTGGGAACCGCGGCCGCACATATGTGAACCCGGCTTTACTTTAAGGGCTGGTTCACACAACAAAAACGCACTCTAGATTCATTCCAGATGCCTTTCTGCATGCGTGTTTTTAAAATGTTTTTGATACGTTTCTAGGTGCATTCCAGATGCTTTTTTTTTTTCACTGTACTGGGGTCCGGTGTGTCTAATGCATTCCAGTGCATTGTGGTGTGTTTCTGATGCATTTTAGTGCTTTCCAAAACAGTCCAGTGCAGGAAAAATGCAGCACGTTTTACTTTTTTTTTTCTAGAACTGGAAAGCCCTGGAACTGACCACACTGGTGTGAACTATGCCATTGGAAACCATATAACCTACTATCCATGTGTTTTTGATGCAAAAAAAATAAAAAATTCACTGAACTGCATGTAGTGTGAACTGGTTCTAAGAATTTATAATTGGACACAGATTCATGTCCCCATAAAATTCCCAAGCAGGTCTGTAATGCAGCAGAATTGTAGATAATCAGTAGAACTGTTTGTCTCTTCTAAATTATGTAGACAGTCAAAATGAAAAGAAGTGTGCCCAAAGTTCTCTTTAATTTTCACAAGACTCAGATATAAAAGGCTTATGATGGGTATGTTAAAGCGGTAGTAAACCGCACTTTTATTTTTTATTTTTTGTAAACCCTACAAGACAATTGCATAGTGTGCTAGTATGTATCACATGCTAGCACATTATGAAATACCTCCACGCTGTTGCTGCTTACAGTGCTTCCATCTTCAACCAGTCTTCCTTTCCGGGTCCACGCCACGATGACATCACTCTCGTACATGCGCGGGAGTCACAGGCCACGGCACAGAGCTCTGTAGGAATAGCACTGGCATGCCGTCCCTTCAGAGCACATGTGCCGGTGACATCACTAGCTGCATGCAGTGTAAATATCTCTTAAACCAGGGGTAGGCAACCTTTTGAGCACAGTGTGCCGAAAAATGTTTTCAAAGAAATGGAGCGTACTGATTTTATAACAAAAAATGTAAACTTCACACTCTCAATCACGAAAATGATTTTTTACATGTTGTAAACAACTTTAGTAGTGAGAAATTAACATCCTGCACTCTCACGCCTCAGATCAACCCCAATGCCTGCAACTCCACACCTCAGATCATTGTACTACCCTGTAATCTGCCCCGCCACTGTACCACCCTGTACATCTGCCCCACCACTGTAACCCCCTGCTCTTCTGTCCCACCACTGTAACCCCCTGCTCTTCTGTCCCACCACTGTAACCCCCTGCTCTTCTGTCCCACCACTGTACCACCCTGCTCATCTGCCACACCAATGTTCCCCCTTTCTCAATTGCCCCACCAATGTTCTCCCTTTCTCATCTGCCCCACCACTGTACCTCCATGCACATCTGCCCCACCTCTGTTCCCTCCTGCTCTCCTGCCCCACCACTGTTCCCCCTGCTCTCCTGCCCCACCAATACGCCTCCTTTCACATCTGCCCCACTGCTCTGCCCCCCTGGTTTTCTGCCCCAACACTAAACCCCGCTGCTCTTCTGCCTACTGCTGAACCCCCTTCTCATCTCTTCCACCACTGTACCTCCCTGCTCATCTGCCCCACCACTGTACCCTCCTCTCATCTACGATATGCGTGATATGCAAAGTGGTGAAAGGAAGCAGAGATGAGACACATCTACCTGTCCTGGCACACTCATCCTGCTGATCCACCTCTCGTATCCAGCCCACGTGCTTGTATGTGATGTCACATACAAGCATATGGAATGGACGCGCAATGATGAGCTCATGTCAGGGACATTTTCTGAAAGCAGTTGGCCTGTATGCAGGATCATAAGTTGGGAATCCGCAGCTGAGGAAAAGTGCGCCGCAACAAAAGTCTGGTGTGATTTTCACTGCACTGAATACTGGCTGTGGCTTAAAGAGACACAGAGTGCAGGGGTTCAGTAAGAAGTGACACAAAGGTTCAGGAATAATTTCAACAAAGTTCCCAAAAGCTCAACAGTAATTCCACAAACTGTCACCTGATTGTGGTTTTCTCAATCAGTAAAATCCCTTCTTTCTGAGATTGGTAGTGACGCTGACAACCAAGTGAGTCCTCTTCCTCCAGATGGTGGGCGTGGCTAGCAGGACTGTAACTGTAATTGGCTTTAGCAGTGGCCAATGACAGTCCCCCTGCTCCTGGAAACAGGGAACCCCCCCCCAGCAGAACTGTATCCAATCTTTTCCCCATCACAAGAGCTGATGATCGCAGCTACAGCAAAGTTAGAGAACCAGACAACCCCTCAGTGCAGGAGCAGTGTGGGGAATTCTGAAATTGGAATGCATTAGTGTCGCATTGACACTTCCCTGCACTGCTCTGCTGATGGGGAGGGAGTCGAGTGCCGGCAAAAGAGGCTTTGCGGGCCGGGGGTTGCCCACCCCTGTCCTAAACCGTGCATGTTTAGGTGATATTCACTGTACCTACAGTTAACCTTTATTATAGGCTATGTCTACTCGCACTTTAAGTACACAAGAAACACAATTGAAAGTCTAAAGCACCTGCTTGGAAGCATTGTTCTCTTCAGCTAAACTCTCCGGCTCTGTAATAATCTGAATAAGTTCTTGGACTTTCTGTAGTGAATCATCGCTCGCAAACTCTTCATCCACCAGCCGATTCTCTTCATAGTAAGTAATGTCTAATATAGCCTGCAAGAGAACAGGTATGTTATATTGTGGGAAGTATGCAACACAGGTTCTTGGATTAAACTATAATTGGAAGAAAATTAGAATCCTAACACATTTAAAAAAAAAACAACCCTTGCTGTAGATTCCTACTGGCTCATGGGGCTGTAGTCAATTTGCTTTTTTCCATAATTTGGGACTTGTTAAGATTGGCGGCAAAATGGGGTATTTGGAAGGTGGTTCTGACTCCAGCTAATGGCTCCCAAACAAAAGCAGGATGCACTTGAAGGTGGTTGGTGCAGTGGTTGGGCCACAGCTGCCTTTTGACAAACCAAAACATAAAATTTCCAGCTCAACTTACCAGCCAGCCTGCAACAAATCCAATTGTATGTGCTCCTACTATGGAGACTCTCATAATTTATAGCATTAGGTCTGCAGCTAATACTGGGGTGCCATGTCGTGACTCTGCAGCTTACGCATGTATCTGCACACATGGGCAAACTAAACTCCTGTTTTAAACCGTTAGACAGGACAATTCGGTTTGTTGCAGACTGGCTGGTAGGTTGAGCTGGGAATTTCTTTGTTTGACATGCGTCGCCCTTCCATGTGCTCCTTGCTGTTAAAGCCAGCTATACGTTGTGGTGGGTGCATTTGAGGTCGGGCCACGGCTAACTATGGAGCTGCTCCCCGAAAATGAATTGTTGTAATTAACTACGAACTTTATCGCCTTCAGGACACAATGTGGAATTTGATTTGAACTGCTTTATTTCTAATTTTTAATGGGTTGCTACTTTTTTTTTTTTTTTTTTATATTTTAATATTTTCAGTTTTCTCTATATCCAGATCTGAATTTATATTGTATATACTTCTCATGTCTTTATTCCCACACCAGAGAATAATGGGTGGAATATGCCTCCCACCCTACCATTATTCTCCCACCTTGATTTAGATTTTAGATTTCAATGATTGTTTTAAGTGTAGGCTCATTTTAAGATTTTTATTGGCAATTTCATTTTTATTTTTTTATTTTATTTTCAATATGCCCTGGATTGAGTATATGGGCATTTGATCAACTTTGCTGTGTTCTGGTGGGTGGACTATTGTGGTGGTTTTAGACTGGAATTTTTTCCTCCTGTGTTCCTGCGTCTTTCTGAGTATTATTTTTTCCTGGTTATTAGGGTTAATGCTATGTGAGTTAATTTAACCACCACCAGATGGCGCAAGCGGTGTATCAGTTGCAGGAAGCTATAGATACTATTAGGACACTGGTTTATTTCTAGTTGGTAATTTTCACTCCCTCTATAGTCCACCTTCCACTAAGTGTTGTGGGCATGCACGGAGGATCGTATAATGTTTATGTTAGGCATTGCTATGACAGCGGTGTCTATTTAAACTAGCTAGTGGGCACCGGACTCCTCATCCCTTTGATAAAGTCACGTGGTGTGACGCAACGCGTCAGGGTAGGAGGAGCAGCCAGGTGCCGACGCTTCTTGGGGACGGCCGAACCCGGAAGCCTTACAGCATTTCACACTGCTCGCTGTTTGTTTTAATGTAAGTTACTACTACATATGCTACAATAAACGTGTATTTTAACTACTACACTATGGGAGCTATTCCTTTTTTATTGATCACTGTCCCGGGATTACTGTGAGTGGAGAGAGGTGAAGCGGAGAGCTAGAGCCACGGACATCCCGCAGAGGAGGTGAATGCCGGTGCTGCTGCTGCAGGAAACTTATCCCCTTTACAAGAGCACTATCTACCTGCTTGATTTGGCCCACTGGGGGCCGCTACTGGAGGTGAGAGGCTGGGGGGAACAATCGGCGTGTGCACCAGAAGCAAAGAACAGCACTAAGTCACTATTATCTGCATGTCTCTAATAGACTTTTGGAACACTTGAAGTCACTTTTTGTGCATGATATTGGTGTGGATTGCATTGCACCATTGTCACATTTTTTGGAACTACACCCTTTTATTTGTTTTTTTCATTTTTCAATTTTCATTTTTTGTTTTTATTCTTTGTTTGGTTTTTAGCATCTCACATTGAAGGGATGTGTGTTTAATATTTATTGCACCTATGTCACTATTTGTTCAGATTTATTTATATATTGTTGCGTAACTATTATTTTTTTGCATCCGCATTTGCAATTTACTATTTATGGTATTTTTATATACTGGTTTATTTGTCACATTTTAGAGAAGACGAAGTCACACGTCATATGTTATAGCAAGCAAGTTTCTATTATAAATATTTTTTGCACATGTAAGCATAGTTGCACTTTTACATTTTTTGGACTGCATGTAGAGTCACCATTATGAGATTTTGATTATTCATTTTATTTTGCGATTTGGTCACTGCACTAGTAAGTTTATTTTTGCACTAGTCACTTTATGTTATTTATTGATTCATTTCACAGGCAGGCTATTTATTGGTTTAGTGGCTATAACCTATTGTCACACACCTGTTATTTGTAATACCCATTTTGCTTCTCTGCAGTTAGTTACGGGAGGATGGACTAGCGCCACATACTATTCTATCTTGTAATTAAACTGTAGTGCTCTCACACAACATCTCCCATTTGTCATGTGTACTAATAAGTCAAGAATGCACAACTCAGCATGCGGCCTAAAGTGACTGTAAACGCAATTTTTTTTTCCCCCCAATAACAAACAGGTTTATACTTACCTGCTGTGTGCAATGTAGCCCCGAACCTCCGCTTCTCGCATCCCCGAAGGGCGCTCTTGGCTTTTCCTCTTCTTGGTGTGCCCTCATAGCAAGCCCTTTGGTATGGGGACATACCTGTAGGTAACCATGCTGCCTGCATCCATAGGCAGAGACAGCACTGCTCTGCCCCCCCCCCTTGTCACAGGATTCGACTGACAGCAGCAGAAGCCAATGGCTCCCCCTGTTTCAGCAAAACCTGTGAGACTGAGAAGTGAGAGAGGAGCCACTACAGATGGGAATAGCGCTGGACCAGGCAAGGACTAATTAGAAGAGAAAAGAGGGGTCATAATGCAACCTAAACATTTTTTTTTTTACCTTAATGCAAGGAATGCATTAAGGTAAAAAATGTTTAGGCTTTAGAACCATTTTAAAACTCTTAAACTCTGGTGTTGTTAAAACAAGTTACAAATGCATACCACCAATCATATTTGTCCATTGTAAAGTTAAAAGAAGATTTTTTTAACCAAGGGAAAGAAACAAAAGTAAAAAAGGTAAGCTGCAATTTTTTTTTTTTTTTAAAGTAATACTGTGTAAACAAATCTAAAATGAGGTGTTGTCCCAATTTGGCTGCAAAAGTGGAAATTATTTCTTTAAAGCCCAACTCCAGGATGAATGTAACCCTTATCCCACCCCATTTGATCGCTGGGTTGAGAAGAAAAAAAACAAAAAAAAACAACAAAAAAAAAAAAAAAACACCATCATTGCCTGTATAATGTGGACTATTTTCATTAGCTGACCAGCAGAGAAGTCCTGTTAGGATCCTGAAGAAAGATGACATTGGACCCATAGTGTTGAAGGGGGCTGACCGGCAAGGCTTAAAAGTGTTGGAGGAAATAGCAACAGTGAAGGAACTGGATGGGGGGACTCAGGTGAGTATAAAGCCTCATTCAAATGGGGGTACTACATGGTACGCCCATGAGAGGGCCGTGTTTGCTCACACGGGTTGCACCGTGCATCCCCATACAGGCAGTCACATTCATGTCAACTGGGATGCAGTCGCTAGAAAGACACAGCCGCTTCTCTTAATCTGACATATGTGTGGGCTCACAACCCCAAATGCTTTTTGAAAAGCTTACAATGAAATAAGTTACCTGCAATAAAGTGTATGCTAGGACTGCATTGCTCCTGGTTACTGTAGAATTGACAGTTTCATTCATGCTGGATATTACAGTCAGCGCTCTTCTTAAAGGAGAAGTCCAGCCCGAGCTCGTTTCGCTGGGCTTCTCCTATTGGTCACAGGAGTGCAATTCGTTTTGCACTCCTGTGACTCATTTTCAGCAGAGAGAGGACTGAAATCAGCTTTCTGCCGACGTCACAAGAATCAGTCCAGGCACCGCGTCATCCCAACAATAGAGTCTGGATCCGCCAGGTGCCTGGACTGATGCCCATTTCAGCTTCTCAGCGAGCCGCTGAGAGCCTGAGACGGCCGCTCCCCACCCCCTCCACAGCTCAGCGCTCCAGTGAGAGTGGGGCCTGTCAGTGCACAGAGAAGGTTGTTTACCTTCATGCATAGAATGCAAAAGGTAAAGAACTTTCAGCCTTTACAACCACTTTAAAATCCAAATCTTTAGCTGGAAGAATAAACTGCCATTGACAACATTGTGATAATACTTCACCTGACTATAGAGGCGCAAGCATGATAATCTGTTACAGTTCTGGGTGTCTCTGGAACACGTGTCCTTCAAACTCTGTAGTGTTGCAGATGCCTTTAATAAAAGTGGATCTGTTGAATAAAGAAAAACTGGGTTTAGCATGGAAAGCCAGCCAGAACCTATTTATTTAGTTTTGGGTTTACCAGGGAGGGGTTAGACATCTGACAGTACTGAAAATCTCTGCCTGCGCTTCTCAAGTGTGGCGCTCAGAATCAAATAATTCTCTCTGTTTCTGTTCTGCTTTAAAGTCTCGAATGAAACGTCAGTTTGCTGTCCACATAGTGAAAACAAAAGAAAGGGAGCACCAGCCTAGCACATTATCCTTATACCGAATATCATTTATTGATAAGATAAAAGCAAATATTATGCTCACAAACCTATTTATGAACAAGTTGAGCCCCATCACGATCCAGTGACATGCACGAGAGTCTTGGCTCTCCGGGGACTCTCCCTCCTCATTGGCTGAGAGTGCTGCTGTCAATCACAGCTAATGAGCCAATGAAGAGAGAGAGAGAGGGGCGGGGCCGAATTGCGTCTCTGTGCGTCAATAGACACGCAGAGCAGCGGCTTGGGAGCGAGCATGTTTGGGTGCCTCAATAGCAAAGTGCTTGCTCTGGGAGCACTCGAAGGGAGGGAGGGGCCAGGAGCGCCAGCAGGGGACACGAGAAGAGGGGGATCGGGTTGCTCTGTGCAAAACCACTGCATACAACAGGTACTTTAAAAAAAAAAAAAAAAAAAAAACAACAAAGTCTTTGATATCACTTTCAATTGATGATATTTGCTTTTATCTTATCAATAAACGGTGTATAAAAGATAATGCGCCCTTTCTTTTGTTTTTTACAGTGTAAAGGTTTAGGTCATTAGTGCTGGTTGTGTCCCCACTGGCTAGATTTTTCCTATGCCAGTCACCACTAGACCTGAGAAACCCGAGAAAGGAAGTAAGGCCCCTTTCACACTGGGGCGGGAGGTGCTATTATTAGCGGTGCCTTACTGTTGTTTTAGCGGCGGTATTCGGCTGCTAGCGGGGCGGTTTTACCCCCGCTAGCAGCCGAGAAAGGGTTAAAAACCATCGCAAAGCGCCTCTGATTTCAATTGGCAGGAGCGGTGTATATATGCTCCGAAGATGCTGCTAGCAGGACTTTTTTTCCCATCCTGCTAGCGCACCGCTCCAGTGTGAAAGCCCTCGGGGCTCTCACACTGGAGACACAGCAGCGGCTGTTTCGGGTCGGTTTGCAGGCGCTATTTTTAGCGCAATAGCCCCTGCAAACCGCCCCAGTGTAAAAGCGGTCTAAGGGGAAATCTCTGCAACAGGGAAGCAGACAGCAGCAAAAAAAAAAAAACACCCGTTGGAGGTTTTACACCTTACCCACTCTATCCAAAACACTGGAGTTCTGCTTTATGAAAAAAAAAAAACATATCCTATTAAAGCCTACTGGTCTGCAGTGAGTTTTTCATATAAAAGAAAAAAAGGCGCCTCTAAGTGCAGAATTAAAAGTTTTAATATCCCCAAACAAGATTAAAAGCACTTACATTGCTTGAAAAAGGAACCAAGCAGTAGTTCCGAAAACGCGTCCCATTTTGATGACCTATTTCCTGTTTGCGGTCCATGCTGGTTGTTGTCCCCTCCCGCTGACGTCATTTCCAGGATTTATGCTCCACGCTGACTCAGATGACACGATTCCTTCACCAGTGTTCCCAGAGCCTCGGGTGTTCACCTGCTGGTTATCCTGGGACCTTCTGCTGCTGCATATCGTTATCCCTGGAAAGCAGCGATACACTGGGACCTCCTGATGCCGGATCACGTGCTTCATACATCCATGTTATGCCTCTTCTTATCCTTGATTCTGTAAGTGTTTTTAATCTTGTTTGGGGATATTAAAAATTTTAATTCTGCACTTAGAGGAGCCTTTTTTTCTTTTATTTGTTTTCTATTAGGGCTGCACTCAAAGAGGGGAGCAATCTCTAAGTGTTTGAAGACCACTTCATCCGTCCAATAAAGACACTAACTGCCTGGTCCTGACATTCTGAGCGCCCTTGACATAGGTTTTATCTGGATCGAGTTTTTCATTCCCATAGAACTGTATGGGAATGCAAACCCTGCTTGATGCCACCAAAAGGCCAAAAGATTAATTCTGTCAGGGTTTTAATGAGCTTTAACCCTTTCGTTGACGATTTTTTGGGCATTTTTTTTCACACACGTTTAAAAGATCATTTTAGGCCCGAAGATTACATAAAACCCCCAAACATTAAATATTTTCTCAAAGCAGACACCCCAGAGATTAAAATAGTGGTAGCTCCAATTTTTTATGTCACATGATATTAATGCAAAGTGAATTTTAGGGCAAAGAAATGCGATAAACGACACACATTTTTGGTAAAATATAAAAGACAGAGTAAAGAGATACCCAACATGTCAAACCTTAAATGTTTGTGTGCCCGTGAAATGGCGACAAACTTCAGTACCCTATATTTTATATAGGCGACGCAAAGCCCCCTGTGGGTCATCAGTTTAGTGTCACGAAGGAGGTCTTGTGCTAGAATTATTGCTCTCACTCCAGCGTGCACGGCGATATGCAACGTGTATCGCAATCAACGTTTTAATGTGTATGCGCCCCCGACATGTGTTTACACTTGTATGTGGGTATATGTCGGGGGCCACCAAAAAAATTTGGGGGGGGTGGGGGAATTTATGTGCTTGGGTGTAACTTTATTTGTGCTCTGGCCACTAAATGTATTGTAATGCAGATCGCATTGCAATACATCCCTTCCCGGATATGCTACATGGGGAAAGTGACAGGATGACCCGGAGGTGACGTCATAGACGTTGCTTTCTGGGTCACAGCAAGAAGGGGAGGAGAGCAGATGTGTGTCCGCTCTCCTCTCTCCACCCACCGGCACCCACCATACCGGTCCCGCAGATACAGAGCCCAGAATACATGGCAGGGGCACACTTGCATGGAGGGGGTGCCGATACTGGGGGTGTGTGAGCAATCGGGTGGCAGAGCAGCCTCCCGAATGCATCTGTCTGTCAGTTTTACACACAATCCCGGTGGCTGCAGCTACCGGATTGTGTGTGAAACCCCGTCCCACGGCATCAGGTCAGTACGAAGTAAAGGGAAAGGATTAAAAGATATGTTTACCTTTTGTAAGACGTTACATGGTACACACATAAACATGTTACTTTGGAGCACACCCTCTCACCCAACCCCATGACAGTGGGCAGGAGATCCTCTCCCCACACCCGCTGTCACATTGTTAAAAACAGCAATGCTTACTGGGGCTCCACCCACACAGCTGCGTCATTCATTAACAGAGTTCTGTGAATGAATCAACTACATGGCCCATTTGTCACTGAGGCAGATAGCTTGTAGTTCTCAATGAACTGCGAGGGTGCTGGTGAACGCTCTG
This sequence comes from Aquarana catesbeiana, assembly GCF_042186555.1. NCBI lineage: Eukaryota > Metazoa > Chordata > Amphibia > Anura > Ranidae > Aquarana > Aquarana catesbeiana. The sequence continues at coordinate 93,112,772 of NC_133324.1, read as the reverse complement.
GCAGTTCATTGATTCCTTCTGCTCTGTAGCAACTGTCTGCCCATATGAAGGTACAGGCAGGTAGATGTACTGAGTGTCTGCAGGATCCTGGCATTACACCCACGCTGAAACACACGCACTGGCTTCCTATAACCAAGAGGGACACAGAAGCAAGATTTTCCCCATCAGCTTTGCCATCTCAGCTGGAAAATTGATTACAGAAATGTCACTGGTATTCCTGAAAAATGCAAAAAGCAGGCAATGATTCACCTGTATAAAACTCTGCTGCAGGTGGATTGAGGCCGGGTTCACAATGGTAAAGTGGTAGCACCACATATATATTTCTTTAACACTGGTAAAACAAACGCTCCGACATTGGGAGCTCATGTCCCATGACGTGTGAAAATCAATGTTTCCGTATGGGAGCCGTCTTAACTGGTCCGACACAAGTCGGTCCGACTTTGATCCTACTTCAGCCTATTGAATATCACTGAAGTCGGATTGCCGTCTTAACTGACCTGACTTTGGCATGCGACTTGTGCTTTGAGGATCTTGAAGGGGAACTCCACAACAAATTAAAAGAAAAAAAAAAGCATGGGTCCCCCATCCAAGAGCATACCAGGCCCTTCGGTCTGGTATGGATTTTCAGGGGAACCCCCACGCCGAAAAAACAGCGTTGGGGTCACCCCCAAAATCCATACCAGACCCTTATCCGAGCACACAGCCCAGCAAGTTAGGAAAGGGGGTGGGGGCGAGCGAGTGCCCCCCCTTCTCGTAAACCGTACCAGGCTGCATGCCCCCAACATGGGGGGGTGGGTGCTTTGGGGCAGGGGGGCCCTGCGCCCCCCCTACCCCAAGGCACCTTGTCCCCATGTTAATGAGGTGATGTTATCTGGAGGCCCCGCCCTTATGACGTCACCGCCCGGGGCATGATGGGGTGGGCCTCCAGTGACCCAGCCCCATGCCAATATAAGTAGTGGCACACTGCACGCCCAGCATTAGAGCAGGAGAGAGCGTCAAGTCAACATCAGAAGAAGAACAGAGGGAGAAGACAGCGGAGAAGACCCAGCAAAAGAGCGAGAAGATAGCGGAAAAGACCCAGCAGAGGCAGCAGACAGGGGGAGAAGAACCGGAGAGGGCTAGAAGACATCAGTGGAGAAGACCTGGAGAGGGGCGAAGATGTCAGCGGAGAAGGTGGAGAGAGGGGAGAAGAGCCGTAGAGAGGAGCGAAGAGAAGAGATCGGAAGAGACGACGGAGCTGCTTTAATAAATTACTTTAAAAATGTGTAATGTGTTTTATTTTTTACATTTTTTTTTTTTTTTTTTTTTAGGTGAATGGGCAGGGGTACCCCATACTCATTCACATAGGGTGGGGGTCCGGGATCTGGTGGCCCCCTTTGTTAAAGGGAGCTTCCAGATTCCGATAAGCCCCCCGCCCGCAGACCCCGACAACCAACGGGCCAGGGTTGTCGGGAAGAGGCCCTTGTCCTCATTGGGGCGCAGGACCCCCCTGCCCCAAAGCACCCACTCCCCCCCCATGTTGAGGGCATGTGGCCTGGTACTGTTCGGGGGGGGGTGCTCGCTCGTCCCCACCCCCGTTCCTGACCTGCCGGGCTGTGTGCTCAGATAAGGGTCTGGTTTGGATTCTGGGTGGGACCCCAGTGCTGTTTTTTCGGCATGGGGGTTGCCCTGAAAATCCATACCAGACCGAAGGACCTTGTATGCTCCCTGAGGGGGAACCCATGCCGTTTTTTTTTTTACATTGTGTGTGGAGTTCCCCCTAAAGATTCATACCAGACACAGTACCTGGTATTGTCGGGGATTAAAGTCGGATCCCTGTTTATTGAAGTTGGACGCATGTCGGACTTCAAGACGCAGGGCAAAGTCGGATCCAAAGTGGTACGACTGTCGTGTTGTACCAGTGTGAACCCGGCCTCAGACTTTAACAAACTGAACTTACTATTATAGTTAATACTATATATAGACTGTTGCATATTTGAATGTTATAAATCGAAGACATTCTGCAAAGTTACCTGGTGAGGTGATTGATTATCCCACAAATCACAGATGTCTAAAGGCTGAACAAGTAGTAAAAAAACATGATTTCTTCTCCATGAATGTGAGAATCAAAGTGTTATTCCAGGAATTTATAGTGAGCGGTAATGCACTACTTTATTACTCTTAATGCTATGAATATTGTATAAGGTGCTATAAATACTAAGCTGTACCGCAAACACTGCAAAGGATGAAGCTTAATGGACTGTAATTCTTTCATTAATAAAAGTATAATATGCCTATTATACACGTCTTTAGATATATGACCACCGTGAAGATTGTGGATGGTGCAATAGAGAGCCAAGTTCTGTGAAAATGCGTTATATTGTGCATGTTCACAGAGCTATCTCTATTCCGTCACTTCATACAGATGCATCAAAATGTGCGCTAAGGCTCCATTCACACCAAGGAGGTGCCTTAAAGTGCACATGCTTTTTTTTGGCGAGTTTCTGTGCATCACATTTAGGGCAGCCCAATCATTTCAATGGGCTGCCCTATGCGCGAGAAAGCCAGATAACAGGTGCCTGAACAATTGAAAAATAGCAGCATGAGCTTTGGGAGAGGGTACCTGCCAGAAATAGGTAATATTGTAAGTGGGTGCGGGTACCTATTTATGGCAGGTAACCTCTCTTCCCCCCCAACATACCAATATGCAGGGCACGGCAAGCACCAATAATCAAGTGCTTTTTAGCTGAAAGTAAAACTGAGCCCTGGTTCACATTGCAGCAATTTGACATGTCAAATCGCATGCCAAATCGGCGGCAATGGCACCGTCCGAATCGGTGCAACGCCGACATAGTGGCACCGTAATAATTCCCAAAAGTAGTTTCTGTACTACTTTTGGCAACTTCGGGGTGTGATTTCCATAGACATCTGTGCAGAAACCCGCACAGATGTCTCTGAAATCGCCCCCAAAGTCGGGACTAACATGCAGGCATGAAATCGTGCGAGTTCAGCTGATTTCATTCCCGCTGTCAGTGTGAACCTGGGCTGAAGGCAATTTTTATTTTAATTTGGATAAAGTAAAAGGGGGATTATAACGTCTGTCACTTATTATGCCATCTGTGTCCCACTGGCGAGACTTCCCTCCGTAGACACTGACAACAATAAAAACCTGAAAAAGCCTCTAACCCTTCTCTCTACATCTAAAACAAGAAACGTTTTGCCTTTGCCTTTTATACTTGATCTACATTTATGTGTAAGTCAGACAAATACAAAGGTGAGCAGCACTATACCTCTGATCCTAAATACGGGTGAGTACATAAAAATATTTTTTACTGTCACTTTAACCGCTTACCGACCGCATAACAAAGATACACAGCGGCGGGGAGGCTCTCCTGCACTAGATCACATACCTAATACGTGATCTGACACTTCCAGGTAGGGGGCGCGAGCGCACGCCGCTGGCAACCCGACTCTGCTGTGGTTTTACACAACAGATGTCGATCAGTGGGTGCCGACCAATAGATAATCGCCGACACCCGCTGATCGCCCGGAACACACACAGGAAAGGGCTCTGCCTATGTAAACAAGGCAGGGATCTGCCCTGTCAGTGAGGAAGCAGATTTTCTTTCCCTGCAAAAGCAGAGGATGTAATTGATTACTCCCCTAGTAAAAGCACTTCCGATAGTACACATAAACATTGGCTAGGCACACATTTAACTCTTTGATCACCCTGTATATTTAACCCCTTCCCAGTCAGTGTCATTAGTACAGAGACAGTGCTTATTTTTAGCACTGATCACTGTATTAGTGTCACTGGTTCCCACAAAGTGCCATAAGTGTCAAAATGTCCGCTACAATATCGCAGTCCCACTATAAATCGCTGATCGCTGTCATTACTTGTAATTTTAAAAAAATTTAAATAACAGGAATATCCCATAGTTTGTAGACGCTATAACTTTTGTCCAAACCAATCAATATACGCCTATAGGGATTTTTTTTTTTTTTTACCAACAATATGTAGCAGAATACATATAGACTGAAATTTGTTTATTTTCTATTTTTTTTTTTTTATTGGATATGTTTTATAGCAGAAAGTAAAAAATATTGTTTCTTTTTTCAAAATTGACGGCCTTTTTTTTTTGCGCAAAAAAAAAGAAAAACGCAGAGGTGATCAAATACCACCAACATAAAGCTCTATTTGTGGGGAAAAAAGCAACAATTTTATTTGGGTACAGTATCGCACGACCGCGCAATTGTCACTTAATGTAACGCAGTGCCGTATAGCCAAAAAATGACCTGGTCAAGGGGGGGAGGGGTAAATCTTCCGAAGGCCAAGTGGGTGATACAGTCTATTCCTGGATGCACCTCCCTTCTCTTTATTTGCTGGACCACTATCTAGGGTCCTGTCCAAATGTACAGAAAGGTAATCCAGAACCTGCCCACTGTGTCTGAAGATTTAAAGCGCATCTAAATTTAAAAATACCAAGATAATATATTGCAGCTTACCAGTCCTTAGATGAGGCGGCTGCATTCCTTTTCTTTCAGGGTTTCAGTGACGCATATTAATTGCACCTCCAAGCATCTGCTAACGCGCATGTGGCATGCCAAAGCGCATGGCACCAGAGAACCATGCAGCTTGGTGCAGTGTGATTTTGCAAAAGGGTCAGGGCTCAATCACACCACAGTGCATGCATTAACACATTGTAATGCACTGGCTTACATTTTACATGCACCATGCTTGCTTGTTTGGTTTGCCTGGCAGAATGTTGCATTTATGCACATTTGTGTGCATTTGAATGTGTTATGTTGAAAAAAATGCATGTGTGCCGTAGTTTTTTTTTTTTCCAGTGCTGGAAAAATACCACCTTTAAAAGCACCTGAAAAGCGCCTCTCATGCCTCCCCAGCATGAAAGCCGGAGTGCTTTCACACTGGGGCGGTGCGCTTGCGGGACGGGAAAAAAAGTCCTGCAAGCAGCATCTTTGGAGCGGTGTATACACTGCTTCTACACCGCCCCTGCCCATTGGAATGCATGGGCAGCGCTTCGGAAGCGCTGAAACACGGATGGTTTTAACCCTTTCTTCCACCACTAGCAGGGGTAAAAGCGCAGCTTAAACAGCTTTAGCACTAACGTGCTCGCGGCTACAGTGTGAAAGTAGCCTAAAAGTGATCAAAAATTATAATTTTTTTTTTTTTTAAGGCAACAGGGTAAAAATAACTATACATTTATAATAAAAATAAAAAAATTAAAGTGCCCCTGTCCCCGCACATAAAGGAAACCGCACAAATCGGTCCTGCATGCAAGCAAACAGCGATTACCCCAGGCACGTGAGGTATCACCGCGACCATCAGCCAACACAAAAAGCCGGCACAGTCAGTCAAAAAATGAAAAAAATGAAAAATGGTCCAAGTTGTCTAAACAAGCTCACGCTCTGGTGTGAATGGCGGCTGATGCTTACATTTCTAAATCGACGTGTTGTTCAGCTTTTGCAGTGTTTTGCTCTAGCGGTAAAATTCATAGTGATGATATCGCGAGGATAAATACATCTCTATGAAAATTTGCCCCAATGGTGGAAGGAGAGAGACTTGTAGCGGCGCACAGCCCAATGCTGGAGCAACATCGCCACCGACGCCCATGAAATGGCGAGCTGTGCCGCTGGCATTAGCTTTTAATCTCTGCTACTAATTTGCACATTGGACATGGACCTTAGGAAGATTATACATTGGCCAGGCCATGCATGCAGGGCTGTCTGCAGTCTGTATACAGTGCAAGCAATGCAGGGACTGCAGACTACAGAACATAAACAAAGCAGAGGAGACATCCTTAATCCCTGGATTATGAAGCCTTTGTCTACCCCTTCCATGATCTTGTGTCCATACACCTCCTGCTTATACTGTCACCTGCAAGATGTAGAAGGCTGAGAAGTGCTCATGTTTAATGAATGCCCCCTGATCGATCACACCACACCCTGCATCCCCCCTTCCATACAGACCGGTCATCAAATGTCATGGGAACTCCCTCTGTCCCCGATCACCTCCGCTTCTCACCGTCGCTGTCCGCCTCCAGCAACCCCGCCAGCCTCCGGTGCAGCTTCTCTGCTCTATCGTTCCACTGCGGGCTGCCGGACGCCGCCATGTTGGACGGGCGAGTCATGTGACGTGCGGTCATGTGATCAGCGGCTCTCCCGTACAGGGCTGGGAATAGAGGGGTCACCAGTGTGTGCGGGACGTCAGCCCTGTGTTGTGACTTTTGTGGATTAGATAATAAAATGTTTTAGTATAAAGAGGACCTGTCATGGCTCTATACATGTATATAGGAGTGAAAAGAGGACCTGTGATAGCTCTATACATGTATATAGGAGTGTAAAGAGGACCTGTGATAACTCTATACATGTATATAGGAGTGAAAAGAGGACCTGTCATGGCTCTATACATGTATATAGGAGTGTAAAGAGGTCCTGTCATGGTACTATACATGTATATTGGAGTGTAAAGAGGACCTGTCATGCCCCTGGGGGCACCTGAGGTAAGGACAGGCTCTGCTGGGGGCACCTAGGGTAAGGACAGACTCTGCGGGGGGGCACCTGATATAAGGACGGACTCTGCTGAGGGCACCTGATGTAAGGACGGACTCTGCTGGGGTAAGGACGGACTCTGCTGGGCGCACCTGATGTAAGGACAGACTCTGCTGGGCGCACCTGATGTAAGCACGGACTCTGCTGGCGCACCTGATGTAAGCACGGACTCTGCTGGCGCACCTGATGTAAGCACGGACTCTGCTGGGCGCACCTTATGTAAGGACGGACTCTGCTGGGGGCACCTGATGTACAGACGGACTCTGCTGATCGCACCTCATGTAGGCACGGGTTCTGCTGGGGGCACCTGATGTAAGGATGGACTCTGCTGGGGGCACCTGATGTAAGGATGGACTCTGCTGGGGGCACCTGAGCTAAGGATGGACTCTGCTGGGTGCATCTGATGTAAGGACGGACTGCTGGGGGCACCTGATGTAAGGACGGACTCTGCTGGGAGCACCTGATGTAAGGACAGACTCTGCTGGGGGCACCTGATGTAAGGACAGACTCTGCTGGGGGCACCTGATGTAAGGACGGACTCTGCTGGGGGCACCTGATGTAAGGGTAGACTCTGCTGGGGGCACCTGATGTAAGGGCAGACTCTGCTGGGGGCACCTGAGGTAAGGACGGACTCTGCTGGGGGGCACCTGATGTAAGGACGGACTCTACTGGGGGCAACTGATGTAAGAACGGACTGCTGACTGCTGGGGGCACCTGATGTAAGGACGGACTCTGCTGGGGGCACCTGATGTAAGGACGGACTCTGCTGGGGGCACCTGATGTAAGAACGGACTCTGCTGGGCACACCTGATGTAAGGACGGAGTATTCTGGGAGCACCTAATGTGAGAACGGACTCTGCTGGGCGCACCTGATGTAAGGTCAGACTCTGCTGGGGGCACCAGATGTAAGGACGGACTCTGCTGGGCACACCTGATGTAAGGACGGACTCTGCTGGGCGCACCTGATGTAAGGACAGACTCTGCTGGGGGCACCTGATGGTTAACATTTCTTGCTCTTTGTTGAAATCCCCTGTTTTTGTGTGTGTTTGTTTGACCCAGGTTTGGTCATCTCCACCTATAACCAATTAATGGCTTGATTTTTTTAATTAAGTGATTTATGCCCTTCATACCTCACAAGGGCTGCCTTCCTTATATATTCTCGTTTTTAATGTCATATTTTTATGCTTTTGATGAAGGCCTAAGGCTGAAATGCGTCAGCATTTTCAGATGATGTTATTGCTATAATTTAATATCATGTGTATGGGCAAGAAGGTGACCAGTGTCCCTAAGATAACCTAGTAGACGGGTGATGAGGGGTTGAAGATGTTCATCCACCCATTCACCAAGTCTCTCTAATAGGGACCCTATGCCTACAACAATGGGACGGCCCTGGACAAGAATATGATTTTTGTGTACTTTAGGAAGGTGATGGAACACTGAAACAATCGGTTTTTCTACCATCAAATAATCAATCATTTTTTGTTCCAGTATTCCTGCATTCCTTCCTTCATCCAAAAGATGTCTGATTTTGCACTGTATAGCTGGAGTTGGATCTGTGCTGAGTATGCTATATGTAATCACATCATTCAGCTGTCTCAGTGTTTCTTCCCTATAGCTGTCAGTGTCTAAGACAACCACCAGCCCACCCTTATCTGCTTTCCGTATGACAATATCTTTTCCTATTTTTAACCCCTGATGGGCAAGGTATTCTGATTTTGATAAATTAAACCTCCCAGGATGTGTGTGGATTTCAGATGATTCTTTCAGTTTATTTAGTTCAATCTCCACTTTGTGCTGAAAAGAATCTACAGCTTCAATGCGAGCCTGAATGGGGTAAATATATCTGTCACTCAAGGAAATAGTACTTTTCTTAATACCATGTAGACCCCCCTCAGACTCGTATTGAAGGCTTTCCAAGGTAGATGTCATAGATGATCAAACAGGAAGAATGTGCGATTGTCAAATCGTGTGGTTTGTGGTACGACATTATCAGCTGTTGTTTCTTGAAAAAAGTGTTTTTTAAGCATTATATTTCTAATAAAACGATTAATGTCTAGCACAGTTGAAAAAACATCAAATTCATGTATTGGGGCAAAGGATAAACCTCTGGACAACAAAGACAGTTCATCAATAGATAATGTGACGGATGACAGATGAGATTTGTTGTTTACAAGTTAAAAACAGTTTTTTTTGCTAGAAAATTACTTAGAGCCCCCAAACATTATACTTTTTTTTTTCTAACACCCTAGAGAATAAAGTGGCGGTCGTTGCAATACTTTCTGTCACACCGTATTTGCGCAGCGCTCTTACAAGCGCACTTTTTTTGGAAAAAATACACCTTTTTTGAATTAAAAAATAAGACATCAGTAAAGTTAGCCCAATTTTTTTTTTTTACACTGTGAAAGATAATGTTACGCCAAGTAAGTTGATACCCAACATGTCACGTTTCAAAATTGCGCCCGCTCGTGGAATGGCGACAAACTTTTACCCTTTAAATAAAATAAATGCGTTTGCGCTAGAAAAAAATTTCAGTGTATAGAAAAATATAAATATTAAAAAATGTAACCTAATATACATAAGTCAGTAATTAATAACTTCCAATCTGTGATAAATTATTTAGTGATAAAATAAACAAAGTGCAACGTGCATAAAGTATTAGAAATCCAAGTGCAAACTCAGGTTTGAAAGAGTATTCACTCTTTCGATAAAGTGATAAATAAAGTTCATATAGTTCATAAATGATAAATGCAAAGTGCACAAATCCAGTGTCCATCAACAGTGATATCCATCATGCTCATCCAAGAAGTGTAAAAAGTACAACATGCTTCAGTGCTCTCCGGTGACCTCCACAAGCATATACGCTCACCTCAGAGCATGTGACACAGTACCCAAACTATGTCAAAACACGCTTGGGAGCCACTCCTGGGCTCTAAAGATATGCAGGTGTTAACTTCCAACTTGCTCAATTAATAGCGTTCCGATTCATGAAAAAGAGAAGAAGATCCATAGTGTAACATTGTAAAGGAATTTATTTTAAAATAAACACTCCATTCCTAGGGGTACTCACATAGTGTGGGTGCGTGAGTGCACCATCCTATTCAGGGCTTTGTTGTGTTGGCACACACAGGAAGTGATGTCAGATGCAGACAAGACGATCCATGAGGTACAAAGTACAAAGGAGACGTTGCTGGAAGAAGTAGCAGAGGAGATCCCCCTGATGAAGGCACGTGATCCTTGTTCTGAACACGCGTAGGGGAGGGGCCAGGACGGAGCTGTCAGCACGGAGGAAGAGGCGATACACCATACCGCACGCCATACCAGCTATCTGTTTGTCTTATGCAAAGCCCTGAAAAGGATGGTGCACTCACGCACCCACACTATGTGAGTACCCCTAGGAAGGGAGTGTTTATTTTAAAATAAATTCCTTTACAATGTTACACTATGGAGCTTCTTCTCTTTTTCATGAATTGGAATGCTATTAATTGAGCAAGTTGGAAGTCAACACCTGCATATCTTTAGAGCCCAGGAGTGGCTCCCAAGCGTGTTTTGACATAGTTTGGGTACTGTGTCACACGCTCTGAGGTGAGCGTATATGCTTGTGGAGGTCACCGGAGAGCACTGAAGCATGTTGTATTTTTTACACTTCTTGGATGAGCATGATGGATATCACTGTTGATGGACACTGGATTTGTGCACTTTGCATTTATCATTTATGAACTATATGAACTTTATTTATCACTTTATCGAAAGAGTGAATACTCTTTCAAACCTGAGTTTGCACTTGGATTTCTAATACTTTATGCACGTTGCACTTTGTTTATTTTATCACTAAATAATTTATCACAGATTGGAAGTTATTAATTACTGACTTATGTATATTAGGTTACCTTTTTTGATATTTATATTTTTTCTATACACTGAAATTTTTTTCTAGCCCAAATGCATTTATTTTATTTAATTGCTATTTACACGGGTATGAAACGTGATTAGTGTTTGCAGCTTGTTATCACCAGGGACTTAATTTAGAGGCATTAACCCATCTGTGGCTCGGAAGATCTTTTTATAAACTTTTACCCTTAAAAATCTCCATAGGCGACGTTAAAAAAAATTCTACAGGTTGTATGTTTTGAGTTACAGAGCAGGTCTAGGGCTAAAATTATTGCTCTCGCTCTACCGATCGCGGCGATACCTCACATGTGTGGTTTGACCACCGTTTTCATATGCGGGCGCTACTCACGTATGCGTTCGCTTCTGCGCGCGAGCTCGTCGGGACGGGGTGTGTTTAAAATCTTTTTTTTTTCTTATTTATTTTACCTTTTATATTTTATTTTAGATTTCTATCCTCTGCCACTAGTTAAACGGGTACCTTCGTATCTCAAAGACACTCGGGATACCATCAATTTACTAGAGAAGGTGGATTACCATGAGGATCTTCTCCTTGTGACGGCGGATGTATCAGCACTTTATACGTCAATCCCTCAGGATTTGGGTCTGGCTGCAGTTGACTTATTTCTCTCCAGAGATTCAGGATTGCCTCTGATCCACAGAAACTACATTATGGAACTACTCAAGTTTGCTACCGAACACAACTACTTTTGGTTCCAGGTTGTCTTTTATTCACAAATAAAGGGCGTTGCGATGGGGGCCAAATATGCTCCTAGTCAGGCCAACCTGTTCATGGCCCTGTGGGAGGAGGATGTCGTCTATGCTCTCCGACGACCCAAGTTGGTCCTCTGGGCCAGGTACATAGAAGACATCCTCCTCCTTTGGAAAGGAGATCGAGCATCTTTGGATGGCTTTATGTCCCATTTGAATGCCAAAAACAGGGGCATCTCCCTGAGCTTTGAGGCAAGCCCTGAGACCATTCACTTTTTGGATCTGGAGATCTCAGTTATTGATCATCAGTTGGTGTTTAGGACTTTTTTTAAGCCCACTGACCGTAACGGTTATATCCCGACTGATAGTTGTCATCACCGTCAGTGGCTTAAATCTGTACCCAAGGGGCAGTTTCTCCATCTTCGACGGAACTGCACCAATGTTGATGACTTTTTTACTCAGTCCCAGATTCTTAAAGAGAGATTTGTGGAGAAAGGGTATAGATCCCTAGAGCTTGATGCAGATATCCGGGAGATTACTAATATGGATAGGAACTCCTTATTAACTGATCGCCCTAAGGAACATAGGGAGAATCAATTCAAATGGTCCTTTTTCACCTAATTTTCAATACAGCATAAGGAAGTTAAAAGTATATTTAACAGACATTGGAAGGTTCTATTGAACGATCGTGTGTTGGGACTGGTTTTACCTGATCGGGCGGGCATCATCTTTCGGGGAGCCGGTTCCATTCAGAATGAGGTCGCTCCCAACACTATAGACCCTCCCCATCCTGTTTCTTTCTTTCCGGAATGCAAGGGGTAGTACCCTTGCAGGAGGTGTAATGTGTGTCTGCACAATGTGTGTGGTAGGCGCAAATCAGAAACCTTTGTTTCAACGGTAACCTCACTTACAATATGAAACACTTCACCACTTGTGCCACAAAACATATTGTCTACCTGATCACTTGCCCGTGTAAGAGGCAATATGTTGGGCGCACCATCAGGACCTTCTCCATTAGGGTGAACAATCATATAGCTAAAATCAAAAAGGGCTGTACTAAGCACAGCGTACCCTGCCATTATCTGGAGTTCCACAACAAAGACCCCACGGGCACTTCCTTCCAAGTGATCGATAGGTTCGTCCCTCACTGGAGGGGTGAATCCTGTCTCAGGGGTGTGTCACGTCTTGAGACTTATTGGATCTATGAGTTGAGGTGCTACTCGCCCCATTTTATGAATGTAGATTGGGATATCAACTGCTTCATTAACCGGGCGTGATTGGCACCTCTTCTCATAGTCTTATCAGTGACACTCCTCCACTTGAAGGTTTTGTGATTTCCCTTCTTCTTCCTTTGTTGAGCCTATTTACCATGTTTTATTTTTGTTTTATTTTATTTTTGGGTATTCGAGTGCCACCATTGATTGGGATTATATTTTGGGATGGCATCCATCTTTTTATTTTTATTTTTTTAATTATTTTTATTATTTTTTCACTTTTTTACATTATTATTTCTTTGGCTATTTATATTTTGGGAGCTTTTACTTTTTGACACCCCCCTTCTATGGTCACTCCTCTTTTAGCTCATGAGATGGTCATGTGTGCCTTCGGTTGGACAATGTTGAGTGACCTCGCACCTGTCAGGGAGTGGTGGCACTCTTATACTTGTTCTGCCTGTTGGCCCTCTGTCTTTCTCCCACTAGATTAGATGGCGTTGTGGCGTTGTCCGTGTACTTGCTGTAGGTGTTCGGCTACGAATTACTCGCTTCGTTTTGGGTTGGCTTAATGAGTATCCCCCCCCTTCTGTTCTTTCCATATTTGCTATTCAACTACGGAAGAATTATTTTGTATTGATATTTCTCTATTTTATGTATTTGGTTGTCCTACTGGCCGGCCTTTCACTCGGTTATCTCTTTCTACGTTGTTCCGTGCTCCTGCTCGCTACTCTCTCCTCTCCTGACATCAATTCTAGACACAGGTGGGTGGTGGGTGGTGGGTGGTAAAAGGTCAGGCGATCACTGAGCACCACTCCCATTGTGTGGCAGATGCGACGCGGTTATCCTTCCCTACACGCTGTGGCTCCACCCACGTCCATTGCGAGGTCTGGAACGCAAACACCTTGCGTTCCGGCGGAAGTGACGGTGTCGTCACTTCCCCCTATGACTTTGAGGCTTGGAACACAGATGGGATGCGGATGGAGAGAAATTGGCCCATATGCAGCGCTATCACTAGCACATTAGTATTTTTTTGACTCACCTGACCATTTATTATGAATCATCATGTAATTCCATACAGTATTTAATCATTGTGTGTGTGATCTGGGACGCAAGTTACCATATCTGTTTCCGGATTTTACTTCCGGTTCCGCCATGATGGGGGCGGATCCATTTTATTCAGTAATTGATGTATATTTTATATATAGGAGCAATGTGGGGAGGCAAGGACATGCCCCTGTGGAAGACTTGTTAGACGAAACGCGTCAGTTCAGCACCTCCTGCTTCCCACATTGCCATTTTATCTATTTTTGTGATCACTTTTTTTATATGGTAATTTATTTTCAAATAAACCTACCTTGGTTGACCTACACCATGTGGAGCCCCTTTTTTCCTTGTTTCCCCATGCTGGAGTTTTGATGACTACATCTGGACCATCTTCATTGATGGATGTGTTCGGTGGCTGTTCAAGCTCTGGGAATCTCCGTTTTCCATCCATACCATACTCCGTGCAGATTGGAGTCTGAGGTTTACAGGAGACCATCCAGTTTGGCGTCATCACTGGGGATCCAGTATCCCAAAGCGTTATAGACGCACTGCCGTATGGTAGATGTGTCCAACAGATCCGGTAAGAGTATGCATTCTTTCACCTGAATGTTTATTTCTGCTCATCCTGGTCATCGGTACTTCTTCTCTCTTGGTTGAAGATTGAGGAATAAGTCCCCTACTGTTGGACATTTTAGCTGTGGACATTTTCTTCCAGTTCCCCTTTGTGTGTATTTCATATTATCATAGTTTTTGAGGTTCATCCTCTTAATTTATTCACTGTTTTCTATTGCACTCATCCCGTTTACATATTTGGATGCTTATAGACATTTATTACTTTTATTATTTTCACTCTTAGCGCTACACCTATTGTTTGCATATTTTATTTTTACACAGTTTTTTTTTTTTTTTAAATTGTCACTTTTATTCCTATTACAAGGAATGTAAACATCCCTTGTAATAGAAAAAAGCAGACCTTGAGACCTGGGGTCAAAAAGACCATGGATCTCATATTTACACTAAAATGCAATAAATAAAAAAAAAAAAAGGTCATTTAAAAAAATCATTTTTAAAAAATGGCCCTTTAAGAGCTTTGGGCGGAAGTGACGTTTTGACATCACTTCCGCCCAGCAATTGTATGGAGATGGGTGGGGGCCATCTTCCCTTCACTCGTCTCCATACCTAACAGGAGACAACACGCGATCGCCTCCGGCGCTGCCGATGGCTCCGGTAAGGGGCGGAGGGCCCTGGAGCGCGGCGGGCCGCAGAGACCACTTTTATATTGTAGCGGACCGCCCGCTGAAGAAGGGGATACTGGGGTTATGGCAGCTAGCTTCTGCCATAACAACGATATCCTCTTTCAAACAGCCGACGTAAAACTGCGGCGGGCGGTCCGTAAGTGGTTAAGTACATTCACAGTACTTAGTCTCCCTGCTTCTTTGATCGTGTCAGATACTTCTTGTGCTCTGCCTTTGCTAGCTGACTTCCCCCGTCTTGTCCTTTTTCTTTTTCCTTTTGTTCTTTTCTTTGTGTCCCAGGAGTTTTTTGATGATTTATTTGGAGAACTTTGTCTAGAAAAGACAGAGCTGACAGAGCTGCAAGATGTGTTAGATGAGCTTGGCTCAGCTGTGTCAGAAAGATCCGACTGAGTCGCTAAGATTTCTGGTGAACTAAAATTAACCCTTTTCTCGCTGGTAGATCTGGGTCTTCTCTTTAGAATGGAGTGTGGAAATCTGCTACATTTACGCACATACACGTTACCTTCCTCTGTAAACGTTCAGATCTCGTAAAAATTTAGATCTTTTATTTTCCATTATATCAGCTTCCAGATTTTACCCATAGAAAGTACAGGCCGGCAACTCCATAGAAAATGTTTATTTAAGCATGACATTGTAGGACTTAAGCCCAGCTACCTAAGACCAACCTTTCCACACATACCCTCCCTCCAAAAACATCATAGATGACTCAGACTAGTTCTTGGAGTAAAATGGCCTTACGGCCTATTTATTAAAAACTTATAAAATAACATAAATATATAAATAACTGTAACTTTCTTAAATAACTTCTGAGGGTAAATTTACTGTAAGAACAACAACTATAACCCTGGTCACTGGGGGAAACTTCTTTATTTTAAACCTACCAGTCGGCAACCCCTGACTCGGAGGCATGATCACAACCTACCCCAGTGACCTAACCTTCTAAACTCCTCCAGGTTAACCCTTAAGGCCTGAAGGTACCACTTCAATCCCCATCCTTCCATGTATGGGTAACAGCAAAACCCCCCATCATATGGATGGGTACCATCAAACAACCCCCCATACCCTGGATGGGTAACACATGTTACCACTTGTAACATAACTTTATCCTATTAAAGGAAACCAAAAACTGCCACCGCACGAAAGGGGTAACCCCTTACCCTTGCGCGCACCTCCACACCCTCAGAGCTCTCTGTATCCCTTCTTGTAGACCTAACGACCATAAGTCGGTCCCCACCTCATTCAGATGCACACCATCACTGCGTAGATACCGCCAGGTGTCAACCTCTAACTCCCTATGACGAATGGCTAACCCGCCATTCTTCATAAAGAACCTGCTCACCTCTTTATTAACCTTAATCCTGGCCCTGTCCACTTTTTTTATCAGACCAAGCCCAACGCCAGGACAACCACCCTACCATATCAGACCTCACTAAAACCATCTTGGGATAAGCCGCCCGTAGCCTTAAAAAATCACATTTAATATCTCTAATGAGGTCCCTCATTGATCTAGCTCCCATGTCATTACCACCCACATGTAATAACAATACATCGGGGGACCTGTCCAGGCGAGAGAATCTATGCACTTCCCCCAGCACCCTATTCCACTGCATGCCCGGGACCCCAATCCACCGGATAAGCGCCTCTTGTCTAGGAATCCTTAGCTGCCTGCCGTTCGGCCGAACGTCAGCTCTCTTGGCCCCCCAAAACACATAGGAGTGCCCGAGTATCCATACAAGACCCACTTCTTGACCTGTTAACGAAAGAAACAATGCAAAACCAAATAAACACTTAATACCCAGCTCATAGTCATAAATATCACCAATACCATACATTACAGTTGAACCATGTGAGGGCGGATATATAGTTTAAATCTATCCAAGTCCCATCTGCCCATACGTCTAATTACCTCCTGACTCAGACCAGCCCTGGCAGCCTCTGTGGCCGCCCCAATCCTAAACGAATGTGAAGAGAACTGTAAAGGGTCACACCCCACCATAACCACACATTTTTTTAAAAACCGTTACAAACTGATATTTTGAAAGACACGAACCGTCTTCGTGAATCAAAAAGGGGCCTGTGAAAGCCGGTCTAACCTCCATGAAGGCTCCCACCACCCTAACCGGGCATATGCTACACTCCGCAATCTTCCCAAAGTCCAAATACCTACCCCTCCCTGCTTGATCTATCTTAGATGTACTAATCCATATACGAACCCTATCCACCCGTAGTTCAACCTCACCCTGCATAAGCCCTCCCGGAGCTGCCTTTGAAGGGCTGACCAGCTCACTTACCCTCAGCGCCCCAAAGAAGGCAAGCGCGAACGCTGCTTTGAATAGTACGCATTCGTAATGTGATCTACAGACCTTTTCCAAGCTCAGCATCAATTGCTTAAGCATTTCGAATGAGACAGGGCGCCTCCCATCCCTCTGTTTGTACGCCTTCCTATACCCCTTGACTGCCTGTCGTAACCAAAAATCCTTAGTGTGGTCACGATGCCCCTGCCATTTAAAAAGGAAGGCCAAACCTGCCAATTCCCGATTGATAGCCGCTGCCGAGATACCTTTTTCAAAATCCCTAATGATAAAATACAGAACCGCCTTGTCCACTTCCGGATCATCCGATCCCATGCCCAAGTCATTCAAAAAGGCGAACCAATCCTTCCATACCTTAGAGTAGGCATTCCATGTAGCCGTACTCACAGATTGTTGAATCCATTTTGCTGCTGTTCCAAGGCAATGTTCCATATCCAGCTGGGACAGGCAATCCCCTGTTGATCCGCCTCCGGTGCCAACTTCCGGAACCTGTCCCACTGAAAACGAGACAAAGCATCAGCCAAAGTGTTCTCGGTCCCTGGGAGATGCACAGCATATATGAAAGCATTTACTTGCAAGCAGCGAAGTACGAGATGACGCAAAAGCCTAACCACCGGCACAGATGCCGCGGTCAGCCGATTAACCACTTGCACCACCCCAAGATTGTCACAATTGAATCGGACCTTCAGGTTCTTGAATGCCTCACTCCACAATTCCATGGCCACAACAATGGGGAACAACTCCAAAAGTACCAGGTTCTTCAAGAACCCCGCCTCCTGCCATGCCACAGGCCACCTGGCAGCGCACCATTTACCCTTAAAAAAGGCACCAAACCCAGTCGAACCCGCCGCATCCGTGAATAGTTCCAAATCACAGTTGCTGATGGGCCCGGACATCCAAAGAGCCCTTCCATTAAATGACTCCAAGAATACCTGCCACACTCGTAAGTCCTCCCTATGTTCTCTTGTAAGACTCACTAAATGTGTTGGTACTCGGACACCTGCAGTGGCGGCCGCAAGCCACCTGCAAAAAATTCGGCCCATAGGGATAATTCGGCAAGCGAAATTTAACTTACCTAGCAGTGATTGGAGTTGGCGAAGCTGCAATTTCCTAACTCCAATTGTCCCGCAAACTTCCTCTTTCAACTTCAACAATTTGTCCAGCGGAATCCTGCATTCCAGCATCATCGAATCTATCTCAATTCCGAGAAATGTGATAGTCGCTGCTGGACCTTCTGTCTTTTCAGGGGCTAGCGGCACCCCGAATCTTTCCGCTAGGTATTGCAATGTCCCCAAAAGTACTGCACATATGTTAGAACCCGCAGGACCAACACATAAGAAGTCATCCAAGTAATGGATGACTGAATTGATACCTGCCACATCCCGAACAGCCCATTCTAAGAACGAGCTGAATGTCTCAAAAAGAGCACAGGATATAGAGCAGCCCATTGGAAGACACCGGTCTACATAGTAGGCCCTTTCCCATTTACAGCCTAGCCATCTAACAAGAGCCCTGGCAAGAGCCGGAAAGCCAATTCGATATCGGACTTGGCCATTAAGGACCCCTGCCCATATTTTCTAACCCATGCCACCGCTGCGTCAAAAGATGTGTACGTAACCGCACAATCTTCCGGAGCAATTGCATCATTCACCGACCCTCCCTTTGGAAAAGAGAGGTGGTGTATGAGTCTAAACTTGTTCGGCTCTCTTTTGGGTACCACACCCAAAGGAGACACCACCAACCCCGGTAGTGGTACTTCTTGAAAAGGGCCCGCCATGCGTCCCAGTGAAACCTCTTTTCCCAATTGATCAGTAACCACCCTTGAATGCATCAAGGCCGACCGAAGATTCTTAGCCTCGGGCGGCACCACCGCCAGAGAACAAGGAATAAGAAAACCATTCCTAAAACCTGCCTCTAACGTGGCGGCCGCTGCCCGATCAGGGTATCTATTGAGGAAAGGCAGCATCCTTTCCACCCGGACCGGAGTCCTCCCTCTTACCCGCAGTATCTCCGGCACGACCTTTTCCTTTTTTGAAACATTTTGCCAATGCATGTGATCCCGCGCAGCCGGAGCACAAGTGCTTGAAGCGACAGTTGGATCCAAATCTGCAGGTTCCTTCATTGAATTGCCAGCAATAACCCCATCTCTTCTCGGTCGGTTGTCCCGGAGCTGCTGAACCTCCGACCCCTGCCTGAAAAAACTGACTAGGGGCCCTCGCTGCCGTCATCAACCTCATCCACAAGCTGATGTCCTTATGATCCCAGCGTAGATTCGGTCTAACCGCCATCTTCTGACGAAATTGTTCATCATAGCGCAGCCACGCCATGCCCCCGTATGTCCTATGGGCCTCACTAATGGCCTCCAGGTATACGAACAGCGCTGAACAATTCTCCGGCGCCTTTTCGCCAACCACACTCGCCAAAATGGCAAACGCTTGCAGCCAATTGGAAAATGTGTGCGGAATTAAGCGATACCTTCGCGTCTCCTCGTCCTCCTTTTTTCCTTCGACCGGTTTTAATCTATCCAGATTCAATTTTTCTAAAGGCAGCAACATGAAGATTTCCACGTATTCGCCCTTCCATATTTTTTCTTTTATCTCCGCTTTTAAATGAGCCCCCAATGGGCCTTCAAAGCAGACATATACCTCACTCCTTGCCGCAGCTGCCAGTCTAACTGAATCTGCATTTTTTTCCGTTGTCTTCACCTGATCCCCCGAAGTCGTAACCACTCCTGACGTACTGGGGGACACTCCTACCGCTGCAACATCCACCAACAGCTGAATCTGTAAGTCGCCCGCAATTTGTGGGGCGACCCCCCTCTGCGGAGGAGTCCTCTCCGATGTCCATGCCATAGCCAGACCGCTACCTGACCCTGGTTCCACCCTTGCCACTAGCTCCTTAAGACCCCTTAACAACTCTTGTAAACCCTCATTTCTCATCTGCGGCACCACTGCAGGCGGTAGAGCCGACCCATTCTCAGCCCCCTCTGACCTGGCTGCACCCCCCAACCCTAAACTACTCCTCCGCTCTTCTGCCCCAACAAGTTATGTAGTAAAATAGTAACAGGATTAGAAGAAGCGCACTCACCGGGCTGCCCTGGACTGGGCCCAACAGCCGCCACTCCTGGAACCACCGTTGTCTGCCGTCCTTGATTGTCGCCTCCGTCAGACCCGGACAGCTCCCCTTCCGACCGATCGTCGCTGTGTTCCATCCTGCTGACCTCCTGCTGCACCTCAGCTGCAGTCGCAGCGGTTGCCGAGGGCCTGCGGTGCTGCGCACGTCCACCTCTCCCCGGAATGCCGCCAGACCCGTTGGATGCCCCTGGTGATGGACTCCTACGCCTGCCGTTTTTCGGGGTGCGTGTTGACCGTCCGGTACCTCCTCCCCCACTGGCTCTGATGACTCCGGCTGACCCTCTCCCGCCTCGCTGTGGACTACTGGCCGTTTCAGATGTCTGTGCAGCTGCATCACTAGTTGCGGTGCGTTCCTGTGCGTCCCGACCTCTCCGCCCTTCACCTGCAGACCCCTCAGGCCGTTCTATGCATCTACGCCGTGCCGGGGGGGAAGAGCCGCGTGTATTGCTGGGCCCCCTTCCCCCAGTCACACCGCCCTTGCGCCGAGTCACATCTCCTCTGCCCTCCTTCTGCTGCCCCTGCCTTTTGGGTGCCAGTGTCTCTCCCTCAGGTGCCCTCTGCTGCTCAGAGCGGGACGTTCCCAGCCCTGACTCAGGGCTGTATCTTTCCGGCGGCCGTGACTGCCGCACACGAGGTGTTGCCGCCCCCCCCCCGCTCACCGCCGTTACGCCGAAAGCTATTGCACTCAGCTGCTGTAGAAGCCAGTCCGCGCCGTTCGCGGCAACCGCCGCTCTCAGCTGGTCCATAAATCCCTCCATCGCCGCCATTATCTTAATTAAAGCAAGGGAGAATGCAGAGAGGTGAGGTGCGCAGCTAATCTCGTCCTCCACCGCTCCCCGAATGACGTCACTTCCCCCTCTCACACATCTCCTGCTCTTCACACCCCAACCCCTCCCCTTCTCTAAAAGGGGAAATCTTACTCCTTCTTAAAACGGCAACTGTGCTGTCCAGCACTGTCATGCCGTCCCTACGCCTAGTGTTCCCCTTAGCTCCGTGACTCTCTTTACAGCAATAACATCATCCAAAAATGCTGACGCATTTTGGCCTTAGGCCGTCATCAAAAGCATAAAAATATGACATTAAAAACAAGTATATATAAGGGAAGCAGCCCTTGTGAGGTATGAAGGGCATAAATCACTTAATTAAAAAATTCAACCCATTAATGTCTGTTCTGACTCAACTACAAATCCATAAACTTTATCTCCAGCTTCATATAGGTCTTACACTACCTGGTGATCTATTTATCCCTTGCATAAATTCAGACAGCTTAACTCAATGAATAAACTCACTGTTAGAGAGATAGACGATGAATCCCTTTTAATGTTCCGTTTAATGATGGATATTCATAGGTAAAAAATGTTGGTGTTGTAAGCCACATGGAAAAATGTTATAGCAATGATGGTATACTGAGCAATGAACCAGAGAGAGGTGGGGGAGGGGGGTATACAGAACTATGGTGGGAGAGAGAGTTCAGTTAGACAGAAGGGAACAGAGCTTATAGACACAGAGCGATAATAAATCACATAGTGTAGCAAAACAATGTCACCTCTTTCATCACAAGCAAAACCTACACTCTTAAACATTTTATTAATTGCAGCTCTAAATCAGTGGTTTATGTAGTGCAATGTAATGCTTGTCAGATACAGTACGTGGGTTGGACCATTTGCCACCTACGAATCAGGGTCTCTGAACACTATAACCATCAATCCAAACGCCAAAAATATTTCTAATGTATCTAAACATTTCAAGACAGTGCATGGAGGTAACCTTGATACTTTTTCTTTCTTTGGTTTAGAACATGTTAAACGGTCTACAAGATGGGGGGACACCCATCGCACCCTGCTCCAACGGGAGGTGTCGTGAATACACACGTTAAATACCAGGATGGCGTTGGGTATGAACAATAGGATGGATGTTAGCCTGTTTTTGAAATAATGCTCTGAAGTATAGCAATTAATGATTTTTTATTGAAAATCTTCCACTGTTGTATCAGTGGGACTGTAATGGTTGACATTTCGTGCTCTTTGTTGAAATTCCATGTTTTTGTGTGTGTTTGTTTGATCCAGGTCTGGTCATCGCCACCCATAACCAATTAATGGGCTGATTTTTTAATTAAGTGATTTATGCCCTTCATACCTCACAAGTGCTGCTTCCCTTATATATACTTGTTTTTAATGTCATATTTTTATGCTTTTGATGAAGGCCTAAGGCCGAAACGCGTCAGAGTTTTTGGATGATGTTATTGCTGTAATGCTTAAATAAATATTTTCTATGGAGAAGCTGTCGAGTTGCCGGCCTGTACTTTCTATGGATCTCCTGTTTCCCATAGGCTAGTGAGTTTGGCTTCAACTTGTTAGTGTATCTAAATCTGCTAGTCCATCTAACACTAACCTACTTTCCAGACTGACCATGCTGCTGTCTGCTGTGCCTCCTGTGCTCCTTTATCCAGATTGGATATACTCTAATACAGGACGTATGCTACTGACCAGATCACCAGGTGAAAACAGAGGGGAAAAGCCTAAAATAAAACTAATGCAGCCACATCTGATTGTTAACCACTTCAGCCCCGGAAGATTTGGCCGCTCAATGACCAGGCAATTTTTTGCGATACGGCACTGCGTCGTTTTAACTGACAATTGCGCGGTCGTGCGACGCTGTACCCAAATAAAATGGGTCCTTTTTTTCCCACAAATAGAGCTTTCTTTTGATGGAATTTGATCATCTCTGCTGGGTTTTTTTTTGCGCTATAAACAAAAGAGGAGCGACAATTTTGAAAAAAACACAATTTCTGTTACTTTTTGCTATAATAAATATCCCACATTTAAAAAAAAAAAAAACATTTTTCCTCAGTTTAGGCCGATATGTATTCTTCTACATGTTTTTGGTAAAAAAAAATCTCAATAAGCGAATAATGATTGGTTTGCGCAAAAGTTATAGCGTCTACAAAATAGGGGATAAATTTATGACATTTTTATTTTTATTATTTTTTTTTTTACTAGTAATGGCGGTGATCTGCAATTTTTATCGGGACTGCGATATTGCGGCAGCCAAATTGGACACTTTTGACACATTTTTGGGACCATTGACAATTATACAGCGATCAGTGCTATAAAAATGCACTGATTACTGTATAAATGTGACTGGCAGGGAAGGGGCTAACACTAGGGGCGATGAAGGGGTTAACTGTGTTCCCTAGGTGTGTTCTAACTGTAAGGGGGATGGGACTGACTTGGGGAGGAGAGAGATCGGTGTTCATACTTAGTTCGAACACACGATCTGTCTCCTCTGCCCTGAGAGAACCGTGTGTTTACACACACACACAGATCCCGGTTCTCGCTCTGTCACGAGCGATCGTGGTCATCGCGCCCGCCGGGCACTTGCATCAGCTCCGGACAGAGCGCGCGCGCCTCCTACAGCGTCTTAAAGGGCCGACGTACAGCTATGGCGGCTCGCCCAGGGGAGCCATTCTGTCACAGTATAACTGTGGCGGCTGGTCGGAAACCGGTTACGCTGCAATATATAACGTTTTGGGTTTTATAACAGCCCCCAGTTCATGCACACTAAACTATTGTAGATATTCTGAACAAGCACTAAAAGAAGTGACCCTCCCTACCCTAAAAAACCTTAGATCTTCTGAACCCCTCCCCCCCCTTCCCCCATTTCCACAATCCTAAATACGTCTTTTTTTTTTTCATTCATGAGCTTTGCATCACTTGCTACTGAACCCTTGCACTGTAAGGGCCAGTTCACACCACATGCAGTCCAGTGCCTTTTTGTTCTGCGTCAAAAACGCATGGAAAGTAGGTTATATGGTTTCCAATGGCATAGTTCACACCAGTGCAGTCAGTTCCACAGCTTTTCAGTTCCAGAAAAAAATGTTGAATATGCTGCATTTTTCTTGCACTGCACTGTACTGGAACGCAGTAAAACGCACTGGAAAGCATCAAAAATGCACTGGACCCTAGTATAGGTGAAAAAAGAAAAAAGGCACCGGAAAGCATCCAAAACGTGTTAAAAACTTGCTTGCAGAAAAGCATCCAGAACAGATCTGGAGTGCGTTTTTGTGGTGTGAACCAGCCCTTAGTCCTTTTAAGCCATACTCAATAGTCAGTGAAAGCCACACTCAATTCTTGCCACACACCGCACTTTGTTCTCTAGAAGCAGGGTCCAACTTATGATCCTGCATACAAACCCACTGCTTTTATAAAATACCCCTGTTGCTGATTCCAGTACTCCTGACCCTTGCACTTTATCCACACATTTTATCCACTCCTGACTTTTGCACTCTTTAGGTAGGTATAATGATCAGGTGTGGTAATCAGGGGGGGATTGGTATGTTCGCCCTGGGCGAACATGTCCGGGCACTGGTTCATAGTAATCTCCGACTAGGACATAGCCATGTAGGGATCACATAGACCCTATGTTAGGTCCATAGTGATCTCCGACCAGGACATAGCCAGGAAGGGATCACGTGGCCCCTATGATATGTTCATAGTGATCTCTGACCATCACATAGCCAGGAAGGGATCACATGGCCCCTATGGTAGGTTCATAGTGATCTCCGACCAGGACAAAGCCAGGAAGGGATCGCATGGCCCTATGGTTACAGCATTTGTTCACACCTGGCTAAAACTTTTGCACAGTACTGTAGAGAGAACATTGTATATATAGATATGATGGGAAAGGGGGGTGACACTTACCAGGTGAGGCAGCCGTCTTGTGAGATTGCGTTGGCCGGGAATCTAACTCGGGTCAACTGCTTGGATAGCAGCTTTGCTCACCACTGCACCACCAACGCAATAGGTAGCATGTCTTTTGAGTGCGGGAGGAAACCGGAGTACCCGGAGGAAACCCATGCAAGCACAGGGAGAACATGCAAACTCCATGCAGATAGTGTCCTGGTCAGGACCCCAGTGCTGCAAGGCTAACTACTAAGCCTCTGTGCTGCCCATATGCAGACTCTGTTCTCTAAGGCCTGCCCCGCTGAACGGGGTAAATCAGTGATGTACACAAATTGCTTAGGAGGTGAAGCAGCCATCTTGGGCACCCTGAATGGAGCGATTTAACCTACCAGCATGTCTTTGGGCTGTAGGAGGAAACCCTCACAAGCACAGGGAGAACATACAGACAGTATCCTGGTTAGGATATGAGCCAAACACCCCTGTGCTGCAAGGCAGAAGTGCTAACTACTAAGCCTCTGTGGTGCCCGATCTTAGAGCAGAACTTCACCTATAAAGGGGAAGTTCCGCCTTTTTCTCCTCCTCCTCCTTCGGCTTTAAATTTCCTAAAGGACCTGGAGATACAGGTCCATCTTGTAGAATTATGAATCTTTCATATTCTGTCCTGTAGGGGGAGTTTGTATGAACTGTTCTCATTCCACCAACCCTACAGATGAACTGTCCATGCCTCCCCCATGTTCATGAAATTGTTCCCCTTCAATATTTTGTCCTGTAGGGGGAAACTCTGAATGGTTCTCATTCCACCCACCCTACCCTTGAGCCATCCATATCTCCCCCCACATTCTCTTTGGGTCATCATATTCTTAAGTGGCCTAGAGATGCAGATTCTTTTTGTAGAGTTCTTCTTCTTCCATATTCTGTCCTGTAGGGGAAGACTCTGAACGGTTCTCATTCCATGCACCCTTCCCATGAGCCGTCCATATTTCCCCTTCATTCTCTTTGAGTTACGATATTCTTAAGTGACCTAGAAATGCAGATCCTTTTTGTAGAGTGACCTGGAGCTACAGAGTCCTTCAACTGTTGAAGGTCTCAGTGGTCATTTTGCCAATATTGGTGATGTCCTTCGTGTAGAATGGGACAAATACATGTCCTCTGGTCTGTATAGTGTCTCTACTCCATGGATAAGTTCTTATGCAAGAGGACATGAGCCAGCTATGGGTTTGACCTGAAATGTAGACAGGCAGGGACAGGACAACCCCCTTGAATATGGAAGCCTGGCTCTTCATAGATGGTAGAGAGTCCACTCCCAATATGGTGGATTGGGCAACAAGGATGCCCTGATAGTCCATCATCATTATCTATGATTGTCTGTGGAGCTGCTACCAGCTCCACCTACCGTGCGCAGGTCTACTGTGTGGTCTCCGCTGTTTTATGGGTGTCTGAATGGTGACCACTTGAATGGGGCACCAGTGCTACTTCTTTGACACTCACCTAAAAGATACAGCCGTACCTGGTCCCTGGGAGGGTTCCTCAGGCTTTCTGTTGAGTCTTCTTCTAGGAACAGCCAGTTGTCTTGTTTGACCAGATACATTTATAGTTGATTATTCAGAAACTGTAGAAAGAACTAGAGTGCTAATGGGAAGACTCTTCGGTTGCTGGAGGCCCCTGATAGGACTGATTAGAAGATCTCCCGGTTACTGCAGTGGCAGCTGCCACCAGTGTAGAAACCCGTGTTACAGTCAAATCGGGCCCCTGAGGGACTGATTAGAAGACCCTCCGGTCACTGGAGTGGCAGCCACCACCAGTGTAGAAACCTGTGTTGGTACAGCCGTACCTGGTCCCTGAGAAGGTTGATAAGAGGACTCTCCATTAAAGAGCTTATGCTTTTCAGCAGTCAAGATGCATACCTGGAAAAATAAGCAAGTACTCACTTTTCCAGGTACCCACAACATCATAGCGCCTCTCCAATCATTAAAAATGATCTGGGTCCCTCACAGCTCTCTCTGGTTCCTCTCTCTGGCCTCCACTTATTACTGGAGGCAGTAGTGTCATGGGGGTCAGAATGATGGGGGACCACAGAGATTGATACTCTCAGACACCCCTTGCAGAATAGATTTTTATTGAACTAGCAGTGTAGGCAGCAGGAAAGGTAAGTATTGACCCATTTCTAGGTATGCATTTTTCTAATAGAAGGTTGGCTTTAACTCTATTATCATTTTTTTCTCCTAAAATGTTTAATTTATCCCAAACAGGAAGATTGCTTAGTTTGGAGTAATTTTTTTTTGGAATTGGGAATTGAAAGTCTCATTACACCCAAAAGTGATATCTTGGGCCCAATACGCACTGGGTGTTTAGCCCTGGTGCATGAGACTCCAGCGTTTAGGTGCAGATGGGATGCATAAGTGCACCATCCAACCCCGCTGCCAGCATCCTGTTAGTCTCTATGAGAGGCTGACAGCTGCTGTTGCTGGACAGTGCACCAAATGCTACTGATGTTTAAGGCAGTGTGCCCAGGGAGTAATGCCCAGAATGCAGTCTTTTTGTACTTGTCCCTGGACACATGCTGCCCTAATAGTAGCACTTGGTGCACCGTCCAGCCACAGCAGCTGTCAGACATTCGAAGAGACTGCTGGCAGTGGTGCTGGATGGTGCCCCCGTGCCTTATGCCTGCACCTAAACTCTGCAGACCCATGCACCAGGGCTAGACGCCAAGAGTGCATGGGGCTTTAGTTGCTGCACCACAACAGGTATATGTATATAATATTATTCTGAAATTTGTAAAGCAAAATGCTGTACAAAGGTTAAAGGACTGTTTGTCCAGACAGCTCATGTGTTTATTACAATAGCTCCACTTTGACATGCTGAGGAACTTGTGGGCCCTGTTCCAGAATGAAAGGCTATCATGTTCAAGAATGCTGTAAACAGCAGAATAAGCAGTTCTATTACCTGAGAAGCAAGTTGAAATCATTGCAGGGAAGACTGACACAAAGCAGTAATTAGGTCTACTTTTTAAAGTCAAAGATTTGTTTGACTTTGAATAGTGTGGGAAAGTGTTAAAGCCCTGGGGCCTAACCTACGGCTCTTTGGTACCTATTGTGTGGCCCTTTTTAGAACCCAGATGTCAGTAATGGAAGCATTATTTTGTACCGAGGCTATAATGACAGCGATCTCTAACAGTCTCGTCTTCCCTGTCTCTGAGTATCTCCAGTAGTGCGTCTTCAGTCTCCAAGCACCCCCCCCCCCATTGTATGTCTACAGTCTCTGATCATATCCTCTAGTATGTCTGAATTCTCTGATAGTTTTCTGTATTGTACTAAATATTGAACACAGTATGCGCCACAGTTGAGCCCCCTGTGTTTTTTAAGTTGACAACCAGTGGGTTATAGCTTTTTTCAGGCTTTTATTCCTGTCTGTGTTTCCACTGGGGAGCTACCCCCTCTTTTTACACTCATGTAATACCAATACAAGAAATGAGAGGAATGGAGGTTACCAGGAACAGTAATAAAAACCTGAAAAAAGTTCTAGTCTTTGGTCCTGAATCTAACATCATCTCCTATCACTCACCTCCTGCTGCCAGAACAGGAGCTGAGGGGAAATCTCTCAAGTAGAGACACAGACATTGATATACACATGAAACTAAAGCTTGGCAGAGATGGATCAGAATTTGGCTGGTTCAGCAGGGACCAGCATAATCTGATCTGTGTGTGTGGTCCTTCCTGTTTGACAGAGGTTGGTCATTACATTGACCTCTGACAAACGGACACGTTTGTAGGGCAGGTGGGTGACATTCCCTCCATGTTCCACTCCTCGTTGGGCACCAAGTGTGGGTCACATGGAAGACCCACCCTGAGTTGGGTTCTTCTGGGCTACACTAGCCACATTATACAGGGTCACCTTGCTACACATGGGGTATATTTGCTTTGTGCCATTTTCATCAATGCCTTCACTATAATCTGCATTTAGGAGGGTCATGGTGCATCTTGCCCACTTCCACCTCTCGAGCGTTATCCACTACCATCCCCCAGTAGTGGAGTGGGCCCCGCCGTGAATGCTGTGTGAGATCCACATGTGCACTTAACCTAATTCTTAAACTTCTGAACCTCTGTACAGGATGGAAGCCTCTTAGGTGTGAATCTGCTCCTGTTTCTCTGGGAGACAGACTGCTGGTGGAAAGAGTGCCGGCAACATTTATCTCGCTGCTAGAGAGGCCATTCCACCTATAGCAGGTACTCGCTACTGGCAGTCTGCTGTAACACTTCTGTTACTCTAGGTAACCACTTGTGTCTTCACATTACTCCATTCCACACCGATGCCTTCATACTCCAATGTGTTTGAGACCCATTTGGTAAACTATGTGTGCCAGTTCTTACCAGACAGAGCTGGATCACAGGCATGTAACGGTGGTTCATTTGTGATTTCAGATCTATCCTCGGGATAACACACACAGGGACAGCTGCTGACAGATGGGTCGGGTCTTCGGTTAAATGAGCTCATTCACAGGTTTGAAGATGATCATCTTTGAGCTTGCCATCTTTTTGCTTCCTGGAACTGTCAGCAGCTGTCCCTGTGTGTATTATCCCGAGGAGAGATCTGAAATCACAAACAAACCACCGTTACATGCCTGTGATCCAGCTTTGTCTGGTAAGAATTGATTTTATAGGGGGATTCTTCTCTGATTTTCAGGACTGAACGGGTGGAAGGAACAGTAATTATCTCAATGTGACTGTCTTTGCTCCTAGGGATATAACCATGGCTCACTTTGCATTGTGGACTGAATACAATTCAATACAATTCATTTGCGCATAGAAAGTGAACTTTGAAACAATTTCTGCTTGATTGTTTAGTTGTTCCAGTGTTGCAATTGATTATGGTATATTCTAAATACGATTTATGTCAGCACATCGTTTGACAGTGTTGACTCTTGTTGCGCTACCTACACGACATATTGTTTTGTGTTTTCTTTTGATTTTAGTGCGCTTACCTTCAGTAAGTTATATGGCAGCAGCTTTCAGGGTCTTAAGTTGATCATTTTAATACGTATTTTATTATGTTATTGATTTCACTAACTCCATAAGCGCTTAAAATTTGTAGAAGGAGGTTTTAGGGTATCTACAATTTTGTTTATCATGTGTGCCAGTTACTTGTTACATTCCTTTACGTAACTTCAGACCAGGCAGGGACAATGTTTCAAACACTTTACTTAGAAAAGTGTAAAGGCAATTACAGGGTCCAACATTCAAAGGCATAATTCTTCCCTAAATGTAACTACAAGCTGTGCGCTGCCCTGGCATACCTGCAAAGGTAGCAATTGTGTAACACTGAGCCTATCAGAGACATTCTTACTAAGCTTAACTCCTACCCTCCCAGCTGGGTCAGCGCCTAACTGCCTATTTTAACCTGCTTACACACTGGAAACTTTTGTTGATAGCGGGAGCCGCTTTTATGCAATGTCCTGGCGAGGTGGATTTCTCCATGCACCCATCCCCATTGCTTCACCTCTAAACCTATTAATTCAGGGAAAAACATTTTAATTACTTATTATATATTTAGTAAATGATACACATACTATTTTTGTAGCCAAACATTTTTTTGAGGTATTGTCTTCCAAAATTTTTTTTTTTTAATGGAAAAAAATATGCTGTGTTCTAAGTGATACTTTTTAAACAACCAGTGTAACTATAGGTATAACATACGCATATAATTTATAAATTGGTTTTATTTATCTTGATACAAAAATGATGATTCTAACACCAAGTGTGAACTTTATTTACAAATCAAATAAAAGTGTTTTTTTTTTGTGTTTGTTTGGCATATTTTGCAGCACAAATGCTTCCAAACCAATGAACGAAAACACAATATGATCATAATAAAAATGTTAGAAAAAATCCAGAAAAAGCAAAAAAGCCAAGGAGAGCAGTGCAAACAACACTGGCCCAGCTGTAGTAAGCATACTTTTATGCTGGAGACTGCATACACTTTTCACCTGAGGGGATACCATATATACACTGTCGCTTGGTCTATTGATCCAACACAGTGTTAATTCTATGATAGCCACTATCTTTGCAATACCATCTATGTGAGCGACACTACGTATAAAGATTGATCTTGTGATTCCTGCTCCTCCAGTGGCTGTCAATATATGGAGCTTTACAGTCTCCCCAGACTGGCGCACTGAAAAATAACATCTTCTGAGAGCAATACTATTACAGATCCTCACCCCACCCCTGAAGAAGCACTGAGTGAACTGTATAGAGTCAAGCTTTGGCCACATCCATAACCAGGTACCATGTACTCTGATTATAGTAGGCCTGTACTGAGCCCTGGCTTGTTGGTTTGAACTGTGATACTGATTATAGGCTGGCCATTAGAGGGCGCTGACAATAGTGTAGGATAGTGGTTGCCAACCTTTTGGTCCTCACGGACCACTAAACTCACTATTTAGAATCCCACGGACCACTAACATGAATTTAACATGCCTTATACAGACAATGCTCGGACACATGCTCGGAAGCATTGAACTTCATTTTCTCGGCTTGTCGTAGTGTTGTACGTCACCGTATTCTTGACGGTCGTAATTTCAGAGAACTTTTGCGTGACCGTGTGTATGCAAGGCAGACTGGAGCGGAATCCCGTCAGAAAAGCCATCATATCTTTTTCCGATGAGAAATCCGATCGTGTGTACGCGGCATTAGAGTTTTAATTTGTATGCAATCAGGCAGGCCCTTGCACTACATGGTTTTGGTAAATCTGAAGACAAAAATCTGCAGAAAATAGTGTGTACGGGGTTTTATGGTCTTTGTCATTAATACATAATCTCTGTGGACATAATATCCTCTAAACTTCATTGGCCTTGTTAGTACATATTAACATAACAATAATATCCAACAATTCAACATATGGTCACTGCATTCTCTATGGTGAAAGCCCACTGATCTATGTGTTAAATATAGCTTTCCTGGAAAGAGTGATGTCATCTTCTAATAGAAGAGCTACATACTAAAGGAAGGGAACATTATACCAAACTGCCAACCTACAAACACTGAATATTTTTATATACAGTAAAACCTTGGTTTGAGAGCGTTTTGCAAGACAAGCAAAATGTTTAAATACATTTTGACTTGATATACAAGCGATGTCTTGATATACAAGACATCGCTTGTATATCACAACTTGTATTCTCACAACTGAGTATAAAAGAGAAGAGAGGTGCCTCTAAGTGTAGCAATATGGTTACATTTAATAAAGGTACAACATTTAGAAACTCATATGGTTGATGATTAAAACAAGCACATCTACAGTAAGTATGCAGGGTAAAGCTGTCTACATAGACCATCCTCCTCACCGCTATCGACATCGTCCCTTCCACACTGCGCTCCACGAGCGGTTCAGTCACTCTACTGCAGGGTCATGATTGCAGACTGACAGCGGTGAGAGTTGGCGGTGCGGGGGACGGTCTATGTGGACCACTTTACCCCGGATGCCTGCATACTTGATGTGCCTCTTTTACTCATCAACCTTTATTAATGTAACCATATTGCTACACTTGGAGAAACCTCTCTTCTCTTTTATACTCTGTAGCTCCTGCTGGATTTTGCTTCTAATCCCATTGTGGAGGCTGCCATTTGTGAATGGACATTTTATGGTTACACAACCTATCAGATTGCTATAATCTTTTTATATGGACTTTAACCTGAAGGCTGTGGAACGAATCATTTTAGTTTTCATTATTTCTTATGGGATAATTCGCTTTGATATACAAGTGCTTTTGATTACAAGCATGTTTCCAGAACAAATTATGCTCGCAATCCAAGGTTTTACTATGAATTTTTTAGATTTGTTTATTTATTTCCAATTTTTACTCTGAAATGTACTGTAGATACGTTTTATAAAACAATGTATCAGTGTGGTTTCTTGATCTGTATGTCTAGGTCTTGAAACTTTCCTGAATGGACCACTATGTCCCCATAGAGAAACATGGGCTGCCTGCACACAGCTTAGAATGGTTCCCACTGCACAAAGAAGGCGCTCATTAACACTGTAGGGGCCACAGCCAGTAGCGTATTTAGGTTTTGTGCTGCCCTAGGCCTGACTAAAGTCGTGAACCCCCTAATTTAAATATGACCCACCCCTTCCTGTCAAGGCCACACCCCAAGCTGTTTAAGACCCACCCTGCAATTTTCAAGTGGGGATAATGGATTCCCTTAATTTGCATAGATTTCCTATCACTTCCTGTTTGGCTATGTGGCAGGAAGTGAAAGGAAATATCTGCAATGGGACAGGGATGGTAAAAAATAAACTGACAGGGTCTACAACCCTCCCT
This sequence comes from Aquarana catesbeiana, assembly GCF_042186555.1. Classification (NCBI taxonomy): domain Eukaryota; kingdom Metazoa; phylum Chordata; class Amphibia; order Anura; family Ranidae; genus Aquarana; species Aquarana catesbeiana. Next base: position 93,079,665 of record NC_133324.1, on the reverse strand, counting down.
CACTCTTTCCAATATGAAAAAAAAAAGTGTTGCCTATAGTTCTACTTTAAGCACAAATTTCTGATAATTTTATGGAGAGGACTAAAAAGATATAACCATGCCAATGGTGCAGCAGAAAACATATAGCACAGTGAGGAAGGTTTGTGGTCCAGGATGATAGGACAGTCAAAATTAGAAGTGGTGCCCCCCCCACAGTTACCGGAAGGAGTGCAGCCACTTTATGGGGGCGCTAGACTTATTTGCCTCTCAGCCCAGTCCGTCCCATAAGACTGGCGCTACACTAGTGCCCTGTACACACGATCGGGCATTGATCAGGCATTCCGACAACAAAATCCATGGATTTTATCCAATGGATGTTGGCTCAAACTTGTCTTGCATACACACAGTCGCACAAAGTTGTCGGAAAATCCGATCGGTCTGAACGCGGTGATGTAAAACACGTACGTCGGGACTATAAACGGGGCAGTAGCCAATAGCTTTCGTCTCTTAATTTATTCTGAGCATGTATGGCACTTTGTGCGTCGGATTTGTGTACACACGATCAGAACTTAACCGATCGGATTTTGTTGTCGGAAAATTTTATAGCCTGCTCTCAAACTTTGTGTGTCGGAAATTCCGACAACACAATCCGATCGCACTTTTTCGGTCGGAAAATCCGACCGTGTGTACAGGGCATAACAGCGCAAGCCGGCGGGGACTCTTTCTGTGCTGCCCCCCTGCAAAGTGTTGCCTTAGGCCTGGGCCTTGTTGGCCTAGGCCAGGATACAGTGTTGGCCATAGCACCAGTATAAGTAAGTCCTGAGCAGGGGTGTTGCTAGGTGTCGCAGTCACAAAAAACATCGCAATAAGCGTATATTGATTGGTTTGCACAAAAGTTATAGCGTCTACATAAAAGGGGATAGATTTATAGCATTTTTATTATTTTTATTTTTTTTTTTACTAGTCATGGTGGTGATCTCCGATTTTTATTGTGACTGCGATATTGAGGCGGACATATCGGACTCTTTTGACACATTTTTGGGACCATTCACATTTTTACAGCGATCCGTGCTATAAAAATGCATTGATTACTGTGTAAATGTGACTGGCAGGGAAGGGGTTAACACTAAGGGGTGATCGAGGGGTTAAATATGTGTCCTAGGAAGGTGATTCTAACTGTGGGGGGAGGGGACTGACTGGGGGAGGTGACCGATCGGTGTCCCTATGTACAAGGGACACACCATCGGTCTCCTCTCCTCTGACAGGACGTGGATCTGTGTGTTTACAAACACACAGATCCACGGTCCTAAACAGTTAATGGGCAATCACAGGTGCCCGGCGGACATCGCGGCCGCCAGGCACGCGCATCGGGTCCCCAGTGACACGGTGGACGTGCGCGCGCGCCCCCTAGTGGCTCAGGAGGGCGATCACGTCATATGAAGTCTGCCCAGAACAAGAGCTGCCTCGTCCCACCGTCATATGACAGTGGGTCGGCGGCTAGTGGTTAAAGTCTATGGGACACGAATGTGAAAAATCAAAAGTGCTAATTTGAAAGGCTTATATGCAAGTTATTGCCATAAAAAGTGTTTGGGGACCCGGGTCCTGCCCCAGGGGACATGTTTCAATGCAAAAAAAAGTTTTAAAAACTGCTGTTTTTTCGGGAGCAGTGATTTTAATAATGCTTAAAGTGAAACAGTAAAAAATAAATATTCCTTTAAATATCCTGCCTGGGGTGTGTCCTTAGTATGCCTATAAAGTATTGCATTTTTCCTGCAGAACAATACCACAGCAAAATGACATTTCTAAAGGAAAAAATGTCATTTAAAACTACTTGCGGCTATAATGTATTGTCGGGTCATGGCAATATAGATGAAAATCATTGAAAAAAATGGCATGGGTCCCCCCCCCAGTCCATTACCAGGCCCTTTGGGTATGGATATGAAGGGTAACCCCGCACCCAAATTAAAAAATAAAAATAAAGTGGGGGCCTCCCAGGCACTATATACTCTGAACAGCAGTATGCATAATATACGACCTGCCCTATATACTCTGCAGAAAACTGGGCCTTAGGTGTTGGTGGTACCAGAACACTCTAAGCCCTCGCAGTTACTCTTGGTGGATGCAGGAAGGGGCCCTGCTGTGAAATATTATATCAAGAATTGTAATTACATGCCCATGTTAAACAGGGGCATAAAAATTGGGCTTTGGGTGGTAGTGGTGGTGCCACAACACTGTAACCCCTCACAGATACTCTTGTTGGGTGCAGGAACGGGCCCTGCGTTGAAATATTATATCAAAAATTGTAATTACATGCCCCTGTTAAACAGGGGCAGAAAAACTGGGCCTTGGGTGGTGGTGGTGCCCTAAACAAAAAATATTGTTGGAAGCTAGCATCATCAAGATTGAGGAGGAATAGGATAGTCAGCATAGGCAGTCTTCAAGGGATCCCACATCCATAGCAAATTCAAACAGTTACATCAGCATCAGGTGCTTGATAGCTGCTGATCCAAGACTGATTCATTTTTATAAATGTGAGCCTATCAACGGAGTCTGTGGACAGGCGCACTCTTTTATCCATTACAAACCCTCCAGCAGCACTGAATGTGCGTTCAGAAAGCACGCTGGATGTAGGACAGGCCAGTAGCTCAATTGCATATTGAGCAAGTTCTGGTCAGTGGTCCATCCTCAAGACCCAGTAACCCAGTGGATGCTCTGTTGGAAAGGTCTCCAAGTCTGCTCTTGCCCCTAGATATTCCTGCACCATGTAATGCAGACGCTGGCAATGGTTGCTTGAACCAGTCAGACTTTGGTACGGGGGACTGAAATTTTTTTTTTAGGCATCAGTCAGCCAGCTACCTTCTCCACCGCTCTTCCTCTGACTGAACGAAGCCTCAGCAACACGTTGTCCCGCACCAGGAAATTGTAACCTCCCAGGGTCTAGAAATGCATTGCACAAACCTTTCCTCAAGGCCTCCTGAAGATGTTTCATACTCTGCTCCCTCTACAAAGGCAGGATGAGTTCTGCAACCTTACCCTTGTAACGTGGATCAAAAAGGGTTGCCAGCCAGTAATGATCCTTCTCCTTGATAACATGAATCCTAGGGTCCTTTCACAGGCTTTTCAGAATCAGGGAGGCCATGCAGCTTAAGTTTGCAGAGGCATTCAATTCTGAGTCCTCTGGATCACTAAGGAACACCTGATATGTAACTACCTCCTCCCAGCCATGTACAACTCCTTGGGTTTCTGGGGACTGAAAACCATCCCTTGAAGACTGCTGCTTAGTGTTATCCTCTACATCCATGCTGACACAATCCTCCTCCTCCCCTTCTTCCTGTGTGTTTGGCGGGCCTGCAGGAATGCTATCTGGATAAAGGGGACCTTGAGAGGTAAGGAAGTCCTCTTCCTCCCGCTGTTCTGCCTCAAGTGCCCTGTCCATGATTCCATGAAGCGTGTGTTCCAACAGGAAGACTAGAGGGACAGTGTCACTGATGCATGCATTATCGCTGCTCACCATCCTTGTGGCCACCTCAAATGGTGACAGGACATTGCCTGCATACTTGATCAGTAGCCACCGGCATGGCGAAAAGAAGCCAAGCTCCCCTGACCCTGTCCTTGTGCCATACTCGCACAGGTACTCATTGGTAGCCCTCTGCTGTGTGTGCAGCTGCTGCAGCATTGCCAACGTTGAGTTCCACCTGGTGGGCATGTGACAAATGAGGCGGTTGGTGGGCAGGTTGCATTCCCTTTGAATGTCGGCCAGCCGAGCACTGGCATTGTATGACTGGCGGAAATGACCACAGACTTTTCTGGCCTGCCTCAGGAGATCCTGTAAGCCTGGGTACCTGCTCAAGAATTGCTGCACCACCAAATTCAGGATGTGTGCCAAACATGGAACATGGGTCAAGTGTCCTTGTCGGAGGGCGGAGAGAAGGTTGGTGCCATTGTCTCATACAACCATTCCTGGATGAAGCTAGCATGGCGTCAACCATCTCTGAGTCTGCCCCAGTGTGGCTCCTGTCCCCTAGGCAGACAAACTCAAGCACCACATGGCATCTTTTAGCCTGACTGCTTGCGTAGCCCCTTGAACACTTACGGAGCACCGCTGGTTCAGAGGACGAATCTGCAGAAGAGGCCATAGAGGAAGAAGATGAGGAGAGGGTGGAGGAGAGAGCTGTGGTAGAATCACCACCAGCATTTTGGAGGCGTAGTGGAGAAACAAGCTCCAACAACACTGAACCCTGTCCTGCATCCTTCCCAACTGCCAGCAGAGTTAACCAGTGCACCGTAAAGGAAAGGTAATGTCCCTGCCCATGCCTGCTGGACCATGAGTCAGCGGTAATATGCACCTTACTGCTGACCGCCTTGTCCAACGAGGCCAAAACATTGCCTTCTACATGGCGGTAGAGAGCCAGAATGGCCTTCCATGAAAAGAAATGGCGTTTTAGAACCTGCCACTGAGGTACAGCACATTCCACAAATTCACAAAAGGGGGCAGAGTTTGCCAGATGAAAAGGCAGCAATTGCAGTGCTAGCAATTTGGCCAAGCTAGCATTTAGATGCTGAGCATGTGGATGGCTGGGACCAAATTTCTTTTTACGGTTCAGCAACTGGGGTAGGGAAATTTGCCTGTCAAAATCAGATGGTGGTGTACTGCTAGCAGATTGGCTGCAAGTACTTGGGACACCTATTGTTATACATTCATTCCTCTCAGTGCAGGTTTTTGAGAGGACTGAAGGTATAGTAGGGTTGGAGATCCCAGATGAGGAGCAAGGAGAAGTCCGCCTCTTTCTTTGATGTGGGTCTTTCAAGTGCTGTTGCCAATGGACTGCATGGCAGGTCCTCATATGTCTGGTCAAGCATGTGGTGCCCAAGCGGCTGCTGTTCTGGCCATGCTTGATCCGCTTCAGACATAGGTTGCAAACGGCAATGGTGCGATCTGCTGCACACGTATCGAAAAAGGCCAACACCAATGAACTTTTAAAAGTCAGCGAGGAGTCAGCAGCGCCCTGCACCTGCGGAGCTCTGCGGTGTGATGCAATAGGGTGGCTGCCCCCTAGAGGACATCCTGCCTTGTTGGAGTTGTGCCTCCTCCTCCTCCTCTCAGGCACCCAAGTACAGTCAGTGACCGCATCATCCCCTCCCTCCTCATCACTGGAGCAAACATGGCAGTATGCTGCAGCTGGGGGAACATGACTGCCAGTTTCTTGTCCTTCTTGAGCACCACCTATCTCTAGGCTCACGGTACTCCCTTCCTCAACCTGGGAACCAACATCGGAGCCTTCAAATAGCTGCCCATCCTCCAGCAGCATGTACCTGACACTGTGGTCAAATAGTTCTGGTGGCTCCTCCGTACATGATGGTCTGGCTACGGAAGGAGTGACTATGGACAAGGAGCCAGTGGAATAGACCTCTTTGGCAGCTGCGTAATGCATCGTACACAGGAGCGGACTTTTTGACTGACTAGGTCCAACAGTCTTTTCTATGAACTTTGCAGTGTAGGTCCGCCGGACTTTCAAACGAACGGACTTGGACACACACGACGATGACGTACGACCGGACTAAAATAAGAAAGTTGATAGCCAGTAGCCAATAGCTGCCTTAGCGTCGGTTTTAGTCCATCGGACTAGCATACAAACGAGCAGATTTTTCGACCGGACTCGAGCCCGTAGGAAAGATTTGAAACATGTTTTATTACTAGGTCCGTCGGACTTTTGGGAAAAAAAAGTCCGCTGGAGCCCACACACGATCGAATTGTCCGACGGAGTCTGGTCCGCTGGACCAAGTCTGCCGGAAAGTCCGCTCGTGTGTACTCAGCATTAGAGGGCAAACTACTCTGACCCTGGGTGACAGAGGATGAGGAGGATGAGGATGGCTTTGTTATCCACTCCACCAACTCTTCTGCATGTTTTGGCTCAATAACATGGCCAACAGCAGAAAAAAAGGACAAGCGTGCCTCACGGCCACCTGCAGAGGATGCACCATGTCCATGACCAGCACTCTTCACTGTAGACACAGAGGCTGCTTGTCCTCTTATAGTGGCCTGTGATTGTCTGCCTCCCTCGGTCGCCTTCCTGACATGATGTATATTTTGTTTTGCAACACCACACTACACTGTATTACATACTGTGTACACCGCCTGCACTGTATTAGCAACTGTACTATGGCTGTACTGTATTCTGTACTGAGTACACCACCAGAAGTGTAGTAGAAACTGTACACACTGTAACAGATACTGTGTACACCGCCTGCACTGTATTAGCAACTGTACTACGGCTGCACTGTATTGTGTACTGTGTACACCAACAGAAGTGTAGTAGAAACTTTTGCACACTGTATCGATGCTGTGTACACTGTCTGCACTGTATTAGCAACTGTACTATGTCTGCACTGTATTGTGTACTGTGTACACCAACAGAAGTGTAGTAGAAACTGTACACACTGTATTAAATACTGTGTACACCACCTGCACTGTATTAGAAACTGTACAATGGCTGCACTGTATTTTATAGTATGTACACCACCAGAAGTGTAGTAGACACTGGTCATCAACCCCGTCCTATTCTAGTCTGCATCTCCCCAAGGTAATACATAAAACCTAGCCTGTTAGTGGGCCCTGAGGGCAGGATTGATGACCACTGGTGTACACTGCCTGAAATGTATTAGAAACAGTACACCACAGAATGCACTGTAGATATAGGCTACCTTCATTTTAGGAGGGAAGTTTCAGGAAAAAAAACTTACATTTTAAATAAAGAACTTTAAAGCAAAATAAGGGTCAGTGCCCATCAATGCAGCCTCACCATTGCCCATCAATGCAGCCTCACCATTGCCCATCTGCAGCCTGATCAATGCCATCTGCAGCCTCACAATTGCCCATCAATGCAGCTTGATCAATGCCCATCTGCAGCCTCACCATTGCCCATCTGCAGCCTGATCAATGCCATCTGCAGCCTCACAATTGCCCATCAATGCAGCTTGATCAATGCCCATCATTGCCTCACAATTGCCCATCAATGCAGCCTGATCAATGCCCATATGCAGCCACACCATTGCCATGAATGCAGCCTGGTCAATGCCCATATGCAGCCTCACCATTGCCATGAATGCAGCCTGATCAATGCCCATCTGCAGCCTCACCTCAGATTCCTGCTGCCTCGGAGGGGACAGGGAGGGGGTGGGACGAGCGCCCTCAGATTGCATACAGCGAGAATCTCCTGTTTACTCAGCGGCCTCTTTAATACAAAGTCCCGCCTCCTGGACCGGCTTCTATGATAGACAGAACACTGCTCCAATGCCGGCCCAGGAGACAGGACTTTCTATTACAGAGGCCACTGAGTAAACAGGAAATTCTCACTGTATGTAATCTGACGGCGCTCGTCCCGCCCCCCTTCCCTCCTAGGCAGCCCAAATTGCAGTATCGGCGTATAACACGCACACACTGTTTGCACCCGATTTTCATGGTGAAAAGGTGCATGTTATACGCCAATAAATACAGTATATATATATATATATATATATATATATATATAGCACTAACTCTCGGTGGAGCTGCTAGTTTAAAGCAGGCTGTTACCTTCACTCTCACAGTCCCAGATACATTCCCCATTGATTGCTCACCCGTTCCTGTCGTGGACTCTGGGGTAGGCCTCGGCCACGGCCGCGGGAAGCCTTCACATATCCCACCTTCCTCTGGACAGGTACAACAGGGACAGGCGTAGTGAAGTAGTGAATGCGGAAATCAAAGTAATGACCTCCCCTGCGGCTTCAGAGGAATACCGGTATCTGTAAGCAGGGTTCCGGTCAGCACAGTACTCGACACGGTGTTCGCAGGGAACATTCTTGGTCCCATAACTGGCTACATCGCCGGAAAAGACATGGCCACACTCTGATCTTCTCAGCACGATCACGAGGCCTCTCTTCTTCTCTGGTGCCAACACACACACGCGTCCCACGCGGTATCAAGTAGGGTAGGCTCCTCCCACTTGTTCTTCCGATCACGTAGCTCCCGGGCTTTTATTGGTGCCCGCTGCCTACGCACTCAGAAATAAAGTCCTGCAACTTTTAACCTCTTCTTCTCCTGAGAAAATGACAAAGTCCAGCTCTCACCTTAAACCGTGAAACACTTCTCCAGGTTGCAAGAACTGATGGCTAACAAATCCCGGCCGACGCCCCCACATGTAGCACTAACTCTCGGTGGAGCTGCTGGTTTAAAGCGGGCTGTTACCTTCACTCTTGATACCTCTGTTTCACCGGCACCGGGTCTAGGGTCCCGTTGAGTTTACCTCTGGACGATGTAGACACCAACACTTAAGTAGATTTTTCAATGCTTTAATGAACAAATCATAAAGGAAGTAGCAGGAACGAGGCAGAAGGAAAGTTGCAGGGAAGCTCAAATACCTTTCCTTAGTATTCTTTAGGACATTCTCTGGAACTGAACACTTGCGGTTGAATGGTTGAATGTACTCCCCTTGTGGGACTCAATCTTTGCCGCCTGGATGGGCCTCTCTCACTTGCCTAGCAGCCAGTACGCAGCACGAACAAAAGTCTCTGCCACAGACTTGTTTGGAATAAAACCCGTACGATCCTCTGCCACAGGATGTATTGGTTTGCAATGAATGTCAGGCACAGTACTTGAACCTTTAAGCCAACCCGGCAGTACTATGCAGTAAGATTACTTCAGGATACGTCCTCCAACCGAGTCACCAGGCCCCTCTCCAGACCAGCACTCTGCATGATCCTTCCATGACGGGTCCTCCCCTGGGATCTTCTCGGTTGTCCAGCTTCTTCACTCAGGATAGACAGCTCAGGACCATTCCTCTGCTGCTGTGGTAGGCCCCAGACAGGCTTCTGGGCCTACCCACACGCCGCAGCGACGTGGGCCTCCAGAATGGAGGACCACGAGGTGGTACTCTTAACGCATACCTGTCGGCCAGGAGGGCCAGCAGGTGGCTGAAAACGAACCCCTAAACATGGCGTCTGTCCCATAAATACCCTCTCCCAGAATGCAACTCGGAGGACCACCTCCACCGAGTTGTCTCCGGCACAGAGGAGCACTCATACTCTTCAGCACGTTGCTTTTCCAACACCAGCCCATGGTGACAACGACACCCACCGGCACAGTGTGGAACCACATGCAACTCAGCCAAGCTGGAACAAGCAAAGCAAATCAAACAAGCAAAGCAAATCTAACTTCCTCTAAAAAGTAACCCACAAGATTTACCTATCAGCGGTAGATTAAAAAAATCTACCAGCGCTATATATATATATATATATATATATATATATATATATATATATATATATATATATATATATATATATATTAGCGTGGACAGAGAGATAGCTTGCGTTAGATTAGGCAGGCAGGTTATTCAGTTAGTGGCAGTGTATTTGATATATATATATATATATATATATATATATATATATATATATATATATATATATATATATATATATATACAGTTAGTCTATAGATATATTTATATATAGATATATACAGTATATCAATATCTATATATACTAGACTAACTGTGTATATATATATATATATATATATATAAATCAAATACACTGCCACTAACTGAATAACCTGCCTGCCTAATCTAACACAAGCTACCTCTCTGTCCACGCCAACAACACTACACAGGGCCGCCGTGTAAGCAGCCTTATATAGTGTGGGGCATGGACTTAGTCCCCCTGAGCCACAATTGTGGCTCTCTTAGCAGAGGGTGCTGTGATTGGCCAAAGCATGCAGGTCAGGTGCATGCTTTGGCCAATCATCATACAGCAATGAGCTGCGATCTCGCAGTGCATTATGGGGCGTTCCGTGGCGCTCAAATGTGCCGCGAACGCCCCATAATGTGCGCTCTTCATCATACACTCGATGTTCAAGATGAACTTATGTTCGATCTGATCATCAAGCTCATCCCTAGTTATAAGTAGGGTTGTCCCGATACCACTTTTATAAGACCGAGTACAAGTACCGATACTTTTTTTCAAGTACTTGCTGATACCTATTACCGATTTTTTAGGTTTTTTTTAAATGTCATGTGACAGTTTTCAAAGCACAATATAGATTAGGTGGCACTGATATGCAGCACTGATGGGCACTGATTAGGCAGCACTGATGAGCACTGATAGGATTAGGTGGCATTGATATGCAGCACTGATGAGCACTGACTGTTGGCTGGCACTGATGGCTGGCACTGTCTGATGGGCACTGACAGCTAGCTGGCACGCACAGATAGATGGCACTGACAGATGGCACTGATGGCTGGCACTGACGGATAGATGGCACTGACAGGTGGCTGGCACTGATATGTGGCACTGACAGGTGTCTGGCACTGATAGATGGCACTGACAGGTGGCTGGCACTGATAGGCCGCACTTATGGGCATTGGGCACTGATAGGTGGCATTTATTGGCACTAATGGGCAGGCACTGAAATGCCATGAGAGGAAAGGCTGCCTACAACGCCCCTCTTGGTACTCAGGCGCATAAAAGCAGCAGCGGCCATCTTGTTACACCCAGCCCGAACTATATGGGCTGGGTGTAACAAGATGTCCTCTGCTGGCTTACTGCGGCCGAGTGTAGGGTGTACCAAGATGAGCGTCAGGATGTCATCACTTCCATTGTTCCACCCGCTGACTTCTGGTTGCGCCGGGTCGCCTAAACTGAAACACTGCATCTCCCAGATATCAGATCAGGCATCGGGAGCATTTGTGTACTCACGCAATGGGGTATGGGGTATGGGGACAACCCTAGTTATAAGATAATCATTTATTATTTATTTACTGTGAAATTACTGGTTGGAAGTTATAACTTTAAACTTCAATAATTTGTCAGTTAAGCTTGAGTACAGTTTTTGAAAATATAGTAAATTACCTTAACCGCTTCCCGACCGCCTCACGCAGAGCTTATACTGTGGCAGAAGGGCACGTACAGGCAGATTAATGTACCTGTACGTTGCCCCTTAAGAGGCAGCACGCGCGCCCGCTGGGAGCTCGGTGATCGCGGGGCCCGCGGACCCGATGTCCGCGGGGATACCCGCGATCGTCTCACGTTGAGGGAGAACAGGGAGAAGCTAATGTAAAAAAGCATCTCCCCATTCTGCCTAGTGACACTGTCAATGATCTCTGCTCCCTGTGATCGGGATAGTGTCACACACAGCCCCCCCCACAGTTAGAAACACTCCCTAGGACACACTTAACCCCTACAGCGCCACCTAGTGGTTAACCCCTTCACTGCCAGGGACATTTTTACAGTAATCAATGCAATTTTTTAGCATTGATAGCTGTATTAACGTCAATGGTCCCAAAAATGTGTCAAAATTGTCCGATCTGTCCGCCATAATGTCGCAGTCACAATAAAAAATGCTGACCGCCGCCATTACTAGTATAAAAAAAAAAATAATAAAAATGCCATAAAACTATCCCCTATTTTGAAGACACTATAACTTTTGAGTAAACCAATCAATAAATGCTTATTGCGATTTTTTTTACCAAAAATATGTAGAAGAATACGTATCAGCCTAAACTGAGGAAAATAATGTAATTTTTTGGGGGGATATTTATTATAGCAAAAAGTAAAAAATAATGCGTTTTTTTCAAAATTGTCGCTATTTTTTTGTTTATAGCGCGAAAAAAAAGGTGATCGAATGCCACCAAAAGAAAGCTCTATTTGTGGGGAAAAAAGGACATCAATTTTGTTTGGGAGCCATGTCGCACGACTGCGCAATTGTCAGTTAAAGTGACGCAGTGCCGAATCGCAAAAAGTGCTCTGGTCAGGAAGGGGGTAAGTTCTCCTGGAGCTGAAGTGGTTAAAAACAATATGTAATAATTATTTGTATATGACTTACTTATGGTAATTAACCCTTGCCACCCAGGCCAATTCTGACACTTCTCTCCTACATGTAAGAATTATAATTTTTTTACTAGAAAATTACTCAGAACCCTCAAACATTATGTAGCACCCTCTAACATAGGTAGGTGTTAGCATAGGATTTTTGCTAGGAATATTGTCAGCATAGGTAAATCTAGGCAGGGCTATTCTTTGAGCTAGGCCTGTCTGTTTTGACCTTGGGGCTGGGAATGGTTACTGTAGCAGTGGGTGTGATCACCTGTGCTCTAGTTCTGAGGCGCCTTCCCTGCTTCCAGGGAGAATGTTCTGGAAGAGGGGCAGGGCCTAGAACTGGAGTGGCAGGCAGCTCATGTGGGAGCCCTGACCAATCCCCAACTGGTATTGGCAGGGGGCGGTCCTCCTATATAAGCTGAGGTAACATGCCACTGGTGGGGGGGTTGTCGGCTGGGACAAGTGGAGAATGGAGGGGGGGGGGGGGTTGCACCGATCACAGGAGGAGGCCGGGGAGAACTGTGAGGGAACTTCACCATTACATGGTCATTAGTGAAGTCCTCATCATTACACGGTCATTGATGAGGAACTCCTGGAGCAGAGGGGCAGGAGAAGCTGTCGGAACATACAGTCCAGTCAAGTTCTCCATCAAGGACTCAGGGCAGAGAAAGGTCAGTGAGTGTACCACAGTGGAGGGCTGGATGTGCCAGGAAGTCTGTGAGGAAACTTCACTTCTACACGGTCAGTAGTGAAGTCCTCATCATTACACGGTCATTGATGAGGAGTCCTGGATCAGAGGAGAGACTGTGGGGATATGTGTCAAATCAATGTGGCCTGAGGACACAGGGTTTGCAAGCTGGGCTAGCTGGGAACAGCAGTCCACCATCCAGAACATGCTTTTAAACTACTAGGCTTCCGGGGAGAGGCACCGCAGGCCTCTGGCCTAGTAACAGCAAGTCAGCTTGAGGAACTATTCAGAGTGGGTTCTCTTGCTTACAGAAGAAGATGTGACAGGAAAATTAAACATACTTTAGTATGAAGTTTGTGCAGGAGGAGAGGATTTTTGGGAACATCACCCTTTCATGGTCAAGAGTGGTGTTCTCATCTTTACACGGTCATTGATGAGGAAGTTCTGGAAGCAATCGTCTGTCAGCAGGACTTACGCAGAGGAGGAGCAATAGTCTGCATGGTGATGCAGGGAAAAGACTGTAGCTGTTACACATGCGCATCCTTCCATCAGGCTCAAATTAAGTGCTAATCTACAAAAAATCTCTAACTATGATGGCAAAAATGGTCTATTCTATGGTCATCCCATATACCCCTTTCCCCAACCAAGTTGTACCCCCCCAAAAAAACAAAACAAAGCAAATGACTGTTCATTGTCTCTGCAAGTGATATGTGGGAGTCTGGCAGCGGGGTGATATGGTAGATGTTTGTTACTAGTGGCAAATACACCGCTACAATTATATATATTGTTTTAGCAGACACCCAAAGGGAACAAAATGGTGGTTGTTGCAACTTTTTTTGTCACATGGTATTTGCGCAGCAATTTTTCAAACGGGTTTATTTTGGAAAAATACTGTTTCATGAATAAAAAAATAAAGGAAACACTAAAGTTAGCCTGGTTTTTTTTTGTATAATGTAAAAGATAACGTTACGCTGAGTAAATAGATACCTAACATGTCACACTTTAAAATTGCGCACACTTGTGGAGTGGTGCCAAACTTCAGTACTTAAAAATCTCTATAGATGACGCTTTAAAATTTTTTACAGGTTATATGTTTAGAGTTACAGAGCTGGTCTAGTGCTAGAATTATTGCTCTCACTCTAACGATGGTGGCGTATGTAACCTGTGTGTATCTGGCTCTGATACTAGCCAGTGCCTCACCAGTCACTGACCTCACCGCACGACCCTGGTAGTCCCATTCATGCATGTCTATCGGGATGAAACTGTTGTATGCCAGTATATCCGAGTGGGTGTGTGTCCCCGAATCCACCATGGGTGTATTTGTGGCCGTGCACCTGCACCCGCATAGATGGCGCATTGGGAGCAGCAGTTGTGTCCATGCAACAGTGACGTCCCAATAGACAACAATGGGGCTGCTGGACTGAGGATGCATACAACACCTGTGCATAGTTGGCAACATTTAAAAAAAATTCTAGGGACACTTTTTTAGTCTGTAGGCAGAGCGTTATTTTAATTAGAGGAAAAATGCGGCTCAAATGTGCGTTCTGCGATCTGACATTCACACCTCAGTATTTTGAAATCACAGGCAGAATCGTGGCAAATGTGCTTTCTGCGATTTGTCATTCACACCTTGGCGATTTGAAATCATGGGCAGAATCACGGCAAATCTGCCCGTGATTCAAAACACCAAGGTGTGATTGCAGCCTTAGGCTACTTTGACACTTGTGCGACTTGTCCTGCGACTTGGGACTGTAAAGTCGCATGACAAGTCATACCCCATGATTTCCAATGAGTACCGTTCATATCTGTGCGACTTCAAAGTAGTCCTTGCACTACTTTGGTTCGACTTTGATGCGACTTGAGGTCCATATAGACCTCAAGATTACACAGGCAATGCTTCAAGTCATGTCAAAGTCGTACAAGTATGAAAGGGGCCTTAGTGCTGGTTTATACCAGTGCAACTTTGAAGACGACATCCCTGCGCGACTTCATCACAACTTGCATATCACTTC